>NW_027826508.1:0-273 GCF_054177405.1 Leptonychotes weddellii | reverse complement strand
GATTCATTCTTGGGGTGCCTGGGTGGCTCAGTTGTTAAGCGTCTGCCTTCGGCTCAGGTCATGATCCCAGGGTCCTGGGATCGAGCCCCGCATCGGGCTCCCTGCTCTGCGGGAAGCCTGCTTCTCCCTCTCCCACTCCCCCTGCTTGTGTTCCCTCTCTCTCTGTCAAAAAATAAATAAAATCTTTAAAAAAAAAAAAATGATTCATTCTTTTGGACATCAAAATCCTTTTATTTCTCAAGACACTCCTATGAAAGTGTTAATATGCCTGAG
>NW_027826507.1:0-273 GCF_054177405.1 Leptonychotes weddellii | reverse complement strand
CAGACACACACCACACACACAGGAGGCTGTGTTGGTGAGCAGCTACACCCCGGGAGCGTGGTCGTGTTTAGCCAGGGTTTCTGCAAGGCGGCAGGTCCCTGGAGCTTCCAGAGGAACCCCTCGGAGCCCAGGACATGCAGCCAAGGTGGCAGGAATCCCCGTCTGCTCCCATGCCTGCCCGGGATCCACACATTCCTGACGGCCTGCAGGGGACTCTTTCGTTGGAACTGTCCTTTATTTTGCGGTGCCCCTTGACGCGGTGGTGCCGGGCCC
>NW_027826506.1:0-273 GCF_054177405.1 Leptonychotes weddellii | reverse complement strand
TTAAATAATGATTATAAAAGTTTCTGCTTCAGTAATTATTTTTCTCTCTTCTTTTGAAAAAGTATGTTACATATTTTTTTTAAAAGATTTATTTACTTTATTTTGAGAGAAAGAGAGAGAGAGTGCACAAGCAAGGGGAGGGGCAGAGGGAGAGGGAGAAAGAATCTCAAGGAGACTCTGTGGTGCAGAACCTGAAGCCAGAGGAGGGGCTCAATCCCAGGACCCTGAGATCACCACTGAGCCGAAATCAAGAGTCAGGTGCTTAACTGACTG
>NW_027826505.1:0-273 GCF_054177405.1 Leptonychotes weddellii | reverse complement strand
GAAACCACTTTTGTGATTTTTCCTGATATGCTGCTCAGTAATCCTACCATTTAAGCATTGTATTTTCCTATCCAATTTATTTTGTGTTTTAGGTTGGCATCAGAAAGTACTAAACTGCGTGTATATAAATAACTTTGAGCCCCTAGAAGACAAAAGTACCTGGATGAGAAGTTCGTGTGAAAGAATCGAGCATAATAATCGAGCTTCTGGTCAAACAAACTATTGCATGGGAATCAGGAGATCTGGGTGCTAGTGCCTAAACTCTCACAGGCT
>NW_027826504.1:0-273 GCF_054177405.1 Leptonychotes weddellii | reverse complement strand
GCCTCTAATCCCGAATCTGTCTTCCCCACTAGACTGTAGATTCCTGGAGGCCAGAGACCGTGCCCCGTGCCCCGAGTCTCAGCACAGGGTCTGGGAGATTGTAAGTGCACTGTGCATGCGTCACCCACATTTCCGGGGACCCCTGGGGGCCCAGTCTCCGCACCGTGAGGCCAGAGCACTTAATAAGACACAGCCCGGTAAGCAAAAGTAATTTAAAAATAATTCCAACTGTGACTTGTGTCTCTCTAATACCCTTAACATCCTCTTCCCTCC
>NW_027826503.1:0-2474 GCF_054177405.1 Leptonychotes weddellii | reverse complement strand
GTAAATTGGTGCAACTGCTATAGAAACCGGTATGGAAAGACTCCTCAAGAAATTAAAAATAGAACTGTCGTGTGATCCAGCAATCCCACTTCTGGGTATATAGTTGGAGGAGATGAAATCTGCACTCCCACGTTCATTGCAGCATTATTTACAATAGCCATGGTATGGAAACTACCTAAGCGTCCATTGACAAATAGACTGATAAAGGAAATGTGAAATACACACACACACACACACGCATACTCACGCACACAATAGAATATTATTCAGCCTCCAAAAAAAGGAAATCCTGCCATTTGTGACAACATGGATGAAGCTAGAGGACATTATGCTAAGTGAAATAAGCCAGGCAGAGAAAGAAAAATATTTTATGCTGTCACTTATGTGAAGAATCTGAAAAGCAAGCAAGCAAAAGGTAAACTCACAGAAACAAAAAAAATAGAATGATGGTTGCCAGGGGCTGGTGGAGTGGAGGAAATGGCGAAGATCTGGCAAAAGGGTACAAATTTCTTTCAGTTACAAGATGAATAAGGTCTGGGGATCTAATGTATAACATAATGATTATCATTGGTAACACTGTCTTATATAATTGAAATTTGTTGAGAGAAGAATTTAAGTGTTCTCACCATAAAAAAAAAAGATAAATATGTGAGGTGATAGATGTGCTAATTAACTTGATATGAGAATCTTTCACATATATACATATATCAAACCATCACATTGTACACTTTAAATGTATTACAGTTCTATTTGTCAATTTTATCTCAATATAAATCTGAAAAAAGCATAGTCCAGAGTAAACCAAACCTGGAATGTCCACCGATCTCTCTTGACAGGCTCTGTCAAAAAATGTAGATATCCAACTAGTTATTCTTCTGGTTGATAAAATAATAGAAATGTTTCTTTTTATTTATGTTTCTAATAGTCAACTCTTTACCTTGGTGTATGAATTTACTTGGATAGCTCTACCTGCTTGCAGGTACTCATTCCTCCAGCCAGCCACAAAAGAAAAATTATGCATCAATAGATATTCTGTATTGAAAAATTATATCATCTGCTAAAAGCACTTCTTTTGGACACACCAGCAAGATAAAAAAAAATGAGTTGGAAACCAGTAATAAACTTTTAAGACAATAACGTAATGTTCAGAATCCATTGATAAACCACTGGAACATGTGTGACGCCGACAGATGGAGAAAAGTAAATATGATGGACAAAGAAAGAAAGGTTTGGTGTAGAGAAATTAGTGAGCATGCTCTCCTTTTAAGACTTCTGTAAAGCTTAATGGCCTTGACCCACAACAACAATACTTTGGCTCCTCTTTCCTATCATCCCTTTCTTAGATCTATGTACAATCCATGCTTTTTCTCCTATTTACATTTTCTAGTGCTATGGCATGGAAAGGAATATTCTCCAAGGGCCAAAGACTGCAGTAGTTACAGCACACCTTGATTCTGCTTCCAGTTCTTCTATTCTTCCTGGAGATATTATTCCAATTACGATTCAGATTTCGGTTACAAATGCAATGGAGTTAAAATGTTTTCACAATCACCCTTCCATGTAAGTTCAAGCATCACAGTGCTATTGCTGTTTTTGGTAACACTGCTAATAATTGCACAAGGGGTTCTACTGTCTTAGGTGATAGCTCCTTACGAGGTGGGTTGTTCAAAATCAGAATTCAGTCTGAGATATGTGCATGGCTTAACTTTTTTCAACAAGATTTTATTACTGACAAAAAGAAGGACTTCATTTTAAACTGGTCTCATTTATAAGATAAACTCACATCAGGGAGTCCAAGGGCTGTGTTACAGGGGAGGCCTCGTATTTTTAGTAAATCACTCATCACTAGAGTAAAAGTAATTATGAGACATTTTATTAATCCAGCCAACATTTATGAGATATTGTTTATGAGTTATTAGGAATGAACAATGAGTAAATGAGCTTTTGACAAATAACATGAAAAACTTTCCAACTTTTGTCTCTTTCTTCTAAATTCTTGAGATTTTGCTGTCACTGACTGATGTGGAGGTAACCTATTTACACTGAATCAAACTTGTTGACATTTAAGTGTTAAAAAAAAACACCATCTAAGCAGTAAAAAGAATATAGGAATGACATTCACGGATATTTCCAGCTGTCAACAAGTCGGGTTTCTTACTAACTGTGAGCCCTTGAAGTATTGTGTTCTTTGGATAGAGTGAGAAATACTGTTACTCCAGGTTTTTTTTTTTAACCCATATACCTGTCTGTACTAATTAGCAAAATATCATGAGACTCTCTACTCCTCCCATTTCTAATATGCATGATTCTTCTTTTAAACAATAGCAGAAACAGTTTTTCATGCATTTGCCAGACAGATGGAATAGGTGATCACTCACACAAAACCAAGGACACCATCAACCCACAAGAAAGAATTTAATTAAAGATCTATTTTTAGTAAGTAGGTAAGTAGTAGCACAAACTGTAAAATATTC
>NW_027826502.1:0-273 GCF_054177405.1 Leptonychotes weddellii | reverse complement strand
GTGGCTCAGTCGGTTGAGCGACTGCCTTCGGCTCAGGTCATGATCCTAGGGTCCTGGGATCGAGTCCCACATCGGGCTCCCTGCTCTGCAGGGAGCCTGCTTCTCCCTCTCCCACTCCCCCTGCTTGTGTTCCCTCTCTCGCTGTGTCTCTCTCTGTCAAATAAATAAATAAAATCTTTAAAAAAAAAAAAAAAAGAAATAAAGTCACAAAGGTTGGAAAGAAGTAAAAGTGTCTTGTTGCAGATGTTTCTCTACTGTAGAAATCCTAGAATC
>NW_027826501.1:0-273 GCF_054177405.1 Leptonychotes weddellii | reverse complement strand
CTCGGTCCGGTCGCCGTTCATGGCCTCCTCCTGCAGGCGCGGGCCGGCTTCATGGACGCCGCCCTCCTCCGCCTCCTCCTCCGCCTCCTCCTCCGCCTCCTCCACCGCCTCCTCCGCCTCCCCGCGCCGCGCCGCCGCCGTCGCCGCCACCCGAGCCCCGCGCGGCCCCGACAGGGCCGGGCACCTCCGAGCCGCCGCGCCGCCGCCGCCGCCTGCGGCCGCCCGCGCTGTTGACTCAACGTCCGCCTCCGCGGGAAGGGGAGGAGGAGCCGC
>NW_027826500.1:0-273 GCF_054177405.1 Leptonychotes weddellii | reverse complement strand
TTCCCTGAGATTAAGAATTCCTCATATCAGTGAGATCATATGATACTTGTCTTTCTCTGATTGACTTATTTCGCTTAGCAAAGTACCTTCTTGTTCCAACCACGTCATTGCAAATGGCAAGATTTCGGGTTTTTTTTTTTTTGATGGCTGCATAATATTCCATTGTATATATACACCATATCTTCTTTATCCATTCATCTGTTGATGGACATCTTGGCTCTTTCCATAGTTTGGCTATTGTGGACATTACTGCTATAAACACTGGGGTGCACG
>NW_027826499.1:0-273 GCF_054177405.1 Leptonychotes weddellii | reverse complement strand
AGATGTGGTATATATATACAATGGAATATTATGCAGCCATCAAAAGGAATGAGATCTTGCCATTTGCAACGACATGGATGGAACTGGAGGGTATTATGTTGAGCGAAATAAGTCAAACAGAGAAAGACATGCATCATATGACCTCACGGATATGAGGAATTCTTGCTTAGCTTTTATTCTATTCAGGCCTTCATCAGATTGGGTGAGGCCACACTTGGGAAGACAATCTGCTTTACTCAGGCTACTGATTCAAATGTTAATCTTATCCAGAAA
>NW_027826498.1:0-273 GCF_054177405.1 Leptonychotes weddellii | reverse complement strand
GGGACTCCGGGATCATGACCTGAGCCGAAGGCAGTCGCTTAACCGACTGAGCCACCCAGGCGCCCCTAGGGTCCATATTTAAAACTTAAAAAAACAAAGGCTCAGTGTGGTTCTTTTAGTACAGGATACTCAGGGTTTTCTTATTGAAGACCTGTTTTTTTTTGAGCTGTAATTGCTTTTCATATTCAGAATTATTAAATAAAATAATTTAACTGTAATTCTACTTCAATAGACTGAAACTGTTGAGGAGCCCATGGAGGAAGAAGAAGCAGC
>NW_027826497.1:0-273 GCF_054177405.1 Leptonychotes weddellii | reverse complement strand
ACAGTCACATGCACAACGGGCTCCCTGTCCCCTAGGCCATAGAGACCCTCGCTCTCCAAGAAAATGTCAGAATACAAGACGGCAAAGTGAGGCCATAAAAATAGCTTCAAAACTCTCACCATCTACACCAAAAGCAGGTCTTTCCAAACCTTGTGTTCCATTGTTGGGACATCTGCACGTGACCTCAAGTAGGTCGGCATCGTCACAGACGGACGCCTCTGTCTCCGCGGGACCAGGACAATCTCCGCCAAGGGTAACTGTTCAACGTTTCGG
>NW_027826496.1:0-273 GCF_054177405.1 Leptonychotes weddellii | reverse complement strand
CTTTATAAAAACCAAACCTGACTATAGATATAGGTGACTATCAGGTGAGCAAGTTCCTTTGCATAGCCATGCTAGAGCAGAGTGTTTCCAGCAGTACTGCATCTCCCAGTTCAGACCCTCTTCTTTGTTTTTCCATTATTACGATGTGACTTGCCATCCCTTAGGCATGGTAGGCAACTGGTACGTTGTCTCTCCTTGGCGTCTGGGCTTATATCAACACTCACGGCTGCCAGGTGGAGGACGGCAGCCTTTCTCAAACTTCAGAATCACCCA
>NW_027826495.1:0-273 GCF_054177405.1 Leptonychotes weddellii | reverse complement strand
GGGACCAACTGATATTGCAGGCACAAGGCCTTTGTAAAATGGGGACTGCAATAGCATTTGGCTCACGTGGTTGCTGTGCATTAGTGCCAGTAAAGCCCTAGAATAGTGGCCTGACCCACGATAAGAGATCAGCAATGTGCCCTTCACTCACCGTGGCTCTTGGAGCCTGTACTCTGATGTCAAAGGAATTCATGTTTTTTTCCCCACCAAATCTCAAAATGAGCATAACAGATAAGATGTTGTCAGTGTTCACGTTTGGCCCCTCATTTACTT
>NW_027826494.1:0-273 GCF_054177405.1 Leptonychotes weddellii | reverse complement strand
TTTTTTTAACATATAATGTATTATTTGTTTCAGAGGTACAGGTCTGTGATTCATCAGTCTTACACAATTCACAGCGCTTACATACCCTCCCCAATGTCTATCACCCAGCCACCCCATCCCTTCCAACCCCTACCACTCCAGCAACCCTGTTTGTTTCCTGAGATTAAGAATTCCTCATATCAGTGAGATCATATGATACTTGTCTTTCTCTGATTGACTTACTTCACTTAGCATAATACCCTCTAGTTCCATCCACGTCATTGCAAATGGCAA
>NW_027826493.1:0-273 GCF_054177405.1 Leptonychotes weddellii | reverse complement strand
GCTCATGGGCAGGCAGGGAGTGCAGGGAAGCGCACCGAATCGGGGACGGGACACATGCGGTGCAGAGCTTGCATAGCTCTGGGAATATGCAGGTAACCTTTTCAGAAGCAACTCTTACTTTTTTCCTTCTTTAATTGCAAAATATAACATGCATCCAGGAGAGTGCATAAACCAGGAATGTACAACTTAATGAATTACAAAACAAGTAGCCTGTGACCAGGGTTTAAGTCAAGAAGCAGGACTTGGCCGGCCCCTAAGAAATATCCCTCCAGG
>NW_027826492.1:0-2474 GCF_054177405.1 Leptonychotes weddellii | reverse complement strand
GCTTTATAGCTCCCTCGTGCGGTGCTGTGCAGATCCCTCCGCGCGGCGTGGTGCGGCTCCCTCGTGCGATACTGTGCAGATCCCTCCGCGTGGCGTGGTGCGGCTCCCTCGTGCGGTGCTGTGCAGATCCCTCCGCGCGGCGTGGTGCGGCTCCCTCGTGCGGTGCTGTGCAGATCCCTCCGCGCGGCGTGGTGCGGCTCCCTCGTGCGATGCTGTGCAGATCCCTCCGCGCGGCGTGGTGCGGCTCCCTCGTGCGGTGCTGTGCAGATTCCTCCGCGCGGCGTGGTGCGGCGCCCTCGTGCGGTGCTGTGCAGATCCCTCCGCGCAGAGCTCCCTCCGCCCGGTGTTGCGACGCTCCTTCCGCGCAACGTTCCCTCCGCTAAATGGATTTTTGAACACTTGTCCTTAGCGTGTGGGACATTAATCGAAATAATTTAATTTCTTTATATATTTCACTGTGGTATCAATTCAAAGAGGACTGCCTCGGGGGGGGGTGGTCCAGGATCTACTTTTGGGGTGATAAAACAAATCTGGAACTATATGTTGTCGTCGTTCCGCTCATGGTGAGTGTGGTGAAGGGGCCTTTTTCATGCGCTTTAAAGTGTTACAATGGTGAAGTCGTGTTTTACGCGTTTTATCACAATATTAAAAAAGAAAGCCATGCTAGAATTTTACCCTTTGTTGGCCCCCGACCCCCACCCTCCAAAGCAGCCCTGCCCCAGTCAGGCTTCTCAGCAGATGAGGCATGCTATCTTGAGACAGCATGGTGTCTTTGCACTACTTCTTTTTCTCTTTCTAGAACCTTCTGTATGGCAAGCCGCAAGGTCCTTGTGACTTTTGAGGTGGCGTTAGCCCAACGCTAGCCTGTAGCTTTCCTGAGGGAGTTTGACTTCTGGGAGCTTCCCATCTCCTCAGGGTCACAGTGTAGTCTCAGAGAGCTGGTCCCTCTGACTTTGAGCTGATCTTACAAGAACCAGAATGGCTCCCCCAGTGAATGACACCATTTCCACAACACTATATCCAAAGTTCAAATACTGGGGAGCATCTTAATTCAAAACTGCCGAGCCCTTAAATGTCCCTGAATGCGAATAGGCTCCTGCGCTTTTGCTTGGGTAAAGGGCACATGCATTGAAAATGTCATTTGATATTGCCTAAGTGCTCCACAAAGCTATGTGTACTCCTACTGCAGAGTATGAGTGCTCATTTCCCCACATCCTCATCAACACTGGATATTGTTAGTCTTTTTAATGTGTGGCATTCTCTGGATGAGAAAATAGTATTCAGTCATTGCTTTGATTTATGTTTGCCTGATATCTTTGTAGTTGCACATTTTTTGTATGTTTACTGCCATCCCAGTTGTTTGTCCTTCCTGAATTGTCTATCACTATCCTTTACTGTTTTTATACTGGATTGTTTGTTTTAGCTCCCTAATTTGTAGGAATTTTCTACATATTATGTTGATTAGCCTGTTCTCTATTAGAGGTAATTGCAAATCTTTTTTCTCAACCTGTTGCTTTTTATTTATTTTTAATTTTTAAAAATATTTATTTGAGAGAAGAGAGGGGGGAAAGCATGAGTGGCAGAGGGAGGGGCAAGGGAGAGGGACAAGCAAACTCCCCCTGGTCAGGGAGCCCCACACAGGGCTGATCCCAGGACCGTGAGATCATGACCCTAACCGAAAGCAGACACTTAACTGACTGAGCCACCCAGGAGCCCCTGAAAAATTTTTTTTAAGATTTTATTTATTTATTTGACAGAGAGAGAGCACAAGTTGGCAGAGTAGCAGGCAGAGGGAGAGGGAGAAGCAGACTCTCCACTGAGCAGGGAGCCAGACATGGGGCTCAATCCCAGGACCCCAGGATCATGACCTGAGCCAAAGGCAGCTGCCCAACCAACTGAGCCACCCAGGTGCCCCCAAACTTTTTTTTAATGTAGTAAAATATGTAAATCTTTTTCCTTTTTTTTTTTTTTTAACAGTTTATTTATTTATTTGAGAGAGAGAGAGAGAGAACAAGCAGGGGGAGAGGGAGAAGCAGACTCCCCAATGAGCAAGGAGCCCGATGCAGGACTTGATCCCAGGACCCTGAGATCATAACCTGAGCCAAAGACAGCTGCTTAAGGCCTGAGCCACCCAGGCACCCATAAATCTTTTTCTTTATGGAATTTTGGGTTCAGTCTTGTTTAGAAAAGTCCTCTTCACAAAAAGATTGTAAGAACACTATTATGTCTTTTTAACGCTTTTATGGTTTCATTTTTATGTTTAGTTCTTTATTTACATAAGGTAGCACTTACATCATATACAGGTGCTTAAATAACTTAATTTTTTTTAAAAAAGAGCCAATTGTCCCAACACTATATTTATTATTCTTTTTCAAAAATTTCTTTCCTATTCTTTTGCATTTTCTCTTCCAAATTAATTATGGAAGCAGCTAATTTAAGATTCATAAGACACTTCCGTTGGTTTTCTTTTTTTT
>NW_027826491.1:0-273 GCF_054177405.1 Leptonychotes weddellii | reverse complement strand
TATAGGCAGACAATTGATTCCAGAACTGTCATTCATCTTCTCTAGAGAGCTCATTAACATTTAAAGGTTTGTGTATGATTCCATAATTATCTTGCAATGGGATTTTTATTTTTCTTCTGTTTCATCAGGTTGCCCCTTTGTAAGGACTACTATGAGGCTGACATTCTTCTTAACTCTTTGAGCTGGCAAAGCAGGTGGCGACACAGTGAAGTAATGTATAAAGCAAAGACTATTCCTATCATCACCATCCATGTCTTTAGCATTTTTTTCAGA
>NW_027826490.1:0-273 GCF_054177405.1 Leptonychotes weddellii | reverse complement strand
TGGGGGGTCCAGGGCCCGGAGCCTGGGCAGCCCTGCAATGGGGCGTCCAGGGAACACGGCCGGAATTTTCCAGCGGTCAGTAGCTGTGTCTTCACAAGCCAGTGTTCCTGACCAGAAGAGTGAGCAGCAAGGCTGCTGTGGGCCGAGAAGGAGGCCTGGCTCAGCCCCACCACCGGGGCCTGGGCCTGCTCCTCCGGGCTGCAGGGCCCCATAGCGCCTGCCTCACAGGATTTCTGTGAAAGTAAAATGAAAGGCTGGGCAGAGCCTGCACAC
>NW_027826489.1:0-273 GCF_054177405.1 Leptonychotes weddellii | reverse complement strand
ACCTGGGTGGCTCAGTTGGTTAAGCGACTGCCTTCGGCTCAGGTCATGATCCTGGAGTCCCTGGATCGAGTCCCGCATCGGGCTCCCTGCTCGGCAGGGAGCCTGCTTCTCCCTCTGACCCTCCCCCCTCTCATGTGCTCTCTCTCATTCTCTCTGTCTCAAATAAATAAATAAAATCTTTAAAAAAAAAAAAAAAGAAGCCTAAAAGAATTTATCAGGTAGAAAATTCATAATTGTATCTGCATTAAGTACATATGGTTTCAATGTTGTTTA
>NW_027826488.1:0-273 GCF_054177405.1 Leptonychotes weddellii | reverse complement strand
AAGCCCTGTGCCATGCCTCCTCTGGGAACAAAACTTGTTCCTCCTCATCAGGAGTAAGGCAGATTTTTAAGATGCTAATATGAAGTCAAATGACCAAGGAGGAAGAGAAGCAAAAGTCTTTGATAATATTCAAACTGAATAACCCTTGAATCATTGTGACCTCACTTGGGTCCTTTGAGGGTGTCCTCCAACTCTTGGGAATTAATGGGCTACATGATTTGCAGCTGATTTCTCCCAGCTCCCTCTGGGCTCTCCTACCTATCATGGGGGTGT
>NW_027826487.1:0-273 GCF_054177405.1 Leptonychotes weddellii | reverse complement strand
GACATATACATTTGAGTCATTAGAATATAGGTGATAAGCAAATCCATGAGACTCTCTGATATCACCAAAAAAGAGAAGTAAATAAAAGAAAAGTCCAAGGACAAAGCTCTGAGGACTCCAGGTTCAAGGAGTAGAGGAGGTGAAGAGAAACCAGTAAAGCAGGGTAAGAAGCAGCCACTACTGAGAAAGGAGAAAATCCAGAAGGATGTCGTACCTTGGAAGCCAAGTCTAGTAGGTCCTCTTCTTCTTCTCTAAAGATGGCCTCAGCGCTCT
>NW_027826486.1:0-273 GCF_054177405.1 Leptonychotes weddellii | reverse complement strand
TTATTGTCCTACGCTCACCCTTCCTCGTCCTGTGATGATGTGAGATGAGAATATGCCTACTCCATGAGATGACGTGAGGGGAAGGATGTAGGCACTGTGACGTAGTGTGAGGCTCCTATTGACCTTCTGAGGACAGTCAGGAGGTTCACCTGCTTCTAGACGGCAGGAAACTGAAACCCTAGAAAACAAAACCATGGGTAGGGGGGGACTACTGTATTTCTTCTTACATTTAAGATGTTTTGTATCAAATACATGAGAGGGATTCACTCATTT
>NW_027826485.1:0-273 GCF_054177405.1 Leptonychotes weddellii | reverse complement strand
ATTTGTTACTGATGTTGTCCTCTCCGGATACTGAATGCCACCAGGGAAACAATCATGACATTTCCAATGTTGTGTCCCTGAAACCAAGAATTGTACTTGCAACACCAGAAGTACACAATAAATGGCTAAGTGAATGTTGAATGAAGACAGAATGAAATCATACATTGAATTACTATGAAAAATTGTCCACTGAAATTTTACCAGTCCCTTTAATTAGTCAGTGAAGAAAACAGAATATAAAAATATTATTCTAATGAAGATGTGGTATATATA
>NW_027826484.1:0-273 GCF_054177405.1 Leptonychotes weddellii | reverse complement strand
TTGAATGTGACACCTCCACTTGCAGGTACTTCAAATTCAACATGTTAATATTAATCTCTTTATTTTCTCCTCTTAAACTTGTGCTCTCTTTAGTCACTACTGTGGCAATTGGCACTACTGGGCGCAGCTGCTTACGTTAGAATCCTAGGAGTCATTTTTACCCGCCCCCCTTTCTTTATACAATATTTCTACTTACTACGTCATTAAGTCTTTTTAAATTTTACACTCTAAAAGCCCGTTGGTCTTCCTTCCTTTACTCTCAAGAGACTGAAA
>NW_027826483.1:0-273 GCF_054177405.1 Leptonychotes weddellii | reverse complement strand
ATTAAACAATCAGTTGAAAGAAAATAATTTGCTTCCTTGTTCTGTTTTGCTCATCTACACTCACTATTAAGTAATCCAGTGTATGGGTAAAAATAATAATTATACTCAAGAAAGAAGGCATCATCACAAACTGTTCTTAGAGTCTGTTTTTGAACTATTTTAAAGAGAATGCCCTTTGGTCTTTTTTTTTTTTTTTTTTTTAAGATTTTAATTATTTGAGAGACAGAGAGCACAGGTGAGGAGGAGAGGGAGAAACGGGCTCCCCGCTGAGCA
>NW_027826482.1:0-273 GCF_054177405.1 Leptonychotes weddellii | reverse complement strand
AGTTTATTCCTAGGTACTTTATTCTTTTTGGTGCAATTGTAAATAGGATCGTTTTCTTAATTTTTCTTTGTTACTTTGTTATTAGTATATAGGAAATCAACAGATTTCTGTATATTCATTTTTTATACTGCAACTTTATTGAATTCATTTATTACATCTGATAACTTTTTGGTGGATTATCTAGGGTTTTCTATGTATAGTATCATGTCTTTTGCCAATGTGACAGTTTAATTTCTTCCTTACCAATTTGGATAACTTTAATTTCTTTACCTT
>NW_027826481.1:0-2475 GCF_054177405.1 Leptonychotes weddellii | reverse complement strand
CATTTCTCTTTCCAGTTTGTCCCACCTCTGAACTTCCAAAGCTTGTAGATCAAGTTGGAATTTTATTTTGTCTCTTTAATTAGAGAGTGTTGCAAACTCCTGGAACAAAGAATCTATTTTTCAGAAAATATTATGCTATTTTAAAGAGGACAAGATTTCGGGGGGGGGGGGATGATGTAAAAAGTGTAAAGACAACAACAAAATCAAATTAATGATAGTGGTTAAAATAACTTGAGTTTGGACTTTTTTGTTGAACCTAGTGAAGAGAAAGATTTCTAAAGATACATGCCAGCCCTGAGGAAAAATTCTTCTCTGATAAGGTAGATAATACAGTAATGGGAAATATAACTATGAATTTAAATCTTACTAACAAAGAGCTGAAGATAATCTGAGATTGGAATCTCTGAAGAGGAGACTATGTCCTTTCTGTCCCTCTGGCTTTGGACCTGAAAAAATGGGATTGTCAAAGTCAGAAATTTATTTTACTTTAAATACAGAAAAATGAATTATGGTACTAAGGCTAGAATATCTGTAGAGGAATATGGTTTAAAATATGAGTTTCTTACAAATATGAAATTATCACTATTCAATCATTAATTATTTCATTGGGAAAATGAAGTAACTGGCACATAAGGAAATAAAATTAGCTATATAAGGAACTTTGTGATAAACTCAGATTTTGAAATGATCTTTAAAAAACAGACGGAATGGCACATAATTAAAAGATAAACAGCATAATGTGGCATGAATCTTTAAAACTGGAAGGTTGGAATTCCAATGGATAAGAAATGCAAAAAATAAGAAAAGTGCCCCCTCTACTTCTTTTTTTAATTGAAGTGTAGTTGACACACAATGTTACATTATTTTCAGGTGTATTCTACTTTCTTTTAAGATGTTTAGATTATTGGATGAAAATACTTGAAAAGGCACACTTTAGCTGTTTTAGGCAAGATAAGCAGTGTTTACTAAAGAAGGTAGGATTGTAACTCCTATTTTCCTTCCATTTTATCCAGCAAATAGCATTCAGAGGTAAAACTAACTTTAAAGTGGAAAGAGAATAGAAGCCTCTGATAAATGAGGAACTGGACTTAATGCACCTAGAGGCTTTAGATAAATTTAGAATTCTTCATTTATATAGATTGTGGTGTAGATTAGGACACTTTTCTTAAATACTTATGTGAAAGATCTTCTGGGTCAGAGATGTTGCAATCTGAGCAGAAGAGGGATATTGTTGACCTCGGCCATGACCATAGATTATGGTATGGAACTAAAGGGCCAAAATGCTCGTTTTTACTTGGGATAATTGAGAGGAGCATTTATACTCCATTGAGAAGACCTTTTGGTTTCCTTGCTTACATGAGATAATGTCCACCTTTGAAAGAGCGAAGATTCATTTTTACTGTGGTGCTTCTGGGTATGGGTGTGTTTTTCTTCTTCAGAGTTTGCTCTAACTCTACTCTTTGAGGGTTCACAGACTATTTGATTCACTGATAGGAGATCCCACATAATATCTCCTTAGAACAAAGGACCCACCTTATGGCAAAGGAGATGAGGCAACTTGCATGTGACTATGGAATCCACTTGTTCTACCACAACCCAGGAGCTATCAGCCTGATAATATGGTGGAATGGCTGGGGGTTTGTTTGTTTGTTTTTGAGGATAGTTAACACACAATGTTGCATTAGTTTTAGGTATACAACATAGTGACTTGACAAGTTTATACATTATGCTATATTCACTACAAGTGTAGCTACCATCTGTTGCCATACAATGCTATTACAATACCATTAACTATATTTCTATACCTTTTATCCCTGTGACTTAGTCATTCCATAACTGGAAGCTTGTATCTCCCACTCTCCTTCACCCATTTTGTCCATCACCTCATCTCTCTCCCCTCTAGCAACCATCAGTTTGTTCTCTGTATTTATAGGTCCAACTCTGCTTTTTGTTTATTAATTTTTTTTTAGATTTCACACATGAGTGAAATAATATGGTATAATAATATGCTTATTTCACTAAGCATAACACCCTCTAGGTCCATCCATGTTGTCACAAATGGCATTATCTCATCCTTTTTATGGCTGTATAATATTCTGTGTGAGATATATATATCTCACATTTTCCTTATCCATTCATCTATCAGTGGACACACTTAGGTTGCTTCCATATCTTGGCTATTGTAAATAATGCTGCAGTCATGTCCACAATAGCCAAACTGTGGAAAGAGCCAAGATGTCCATCGACAGATGAATGGATAAAGAAGATGTGGTATATATATACAATGGAATATTATGCAGCCATCAAAAGGAATGAGATCTTGCCATTTGCAATGACGTGGATGGAACTGGAGGGTATTATGTTGAGCGAAATAAGTCAAACAGAGAAAGACATGTATCATATGACCTCACTGATATGAGGAATTCTTAATCTCAGGAAACAAACTGAGGGTTGCTGGAGTGGGGGGTGGGGTGG
>NW_027826480.1:0-273 GCF_054177405.1 Leptonychotes weddellii | reverse complement strand
AATTCTTACTCTTTAAGAAGAATAAAGTTTTTAAAATATAAAATAAATACAATTTTAGTTGAAGAAGATAAACTGAAATCTGCCCAGCAAAGTAATTAAATATCAAAGAAATGACAGGTAAAAGATTAAGAGGAATTTAAGATGAGAAAAATAAAAATAAATGTTAAAAGTATAAGAATAATGTACAATATTTTATTAACTAAATATGGATAAAAGATAAAAGAAAAAACAAGATGGTTTCAAGGATTAAAGAATTAATGAGGAAAACAACAA
>NW_027826479.1:0-273 GCF_054177405.1 Leptonychotes weddellii | reverse complement strand
TAGAGTAGAGCAAAATGGTTAGGGTAGAACAGTGCCAGGTGGGAGAGGGCTCTGAAGTTAGATGGCTTGGATTTGAGTCCTGGCTTAGTCACTGGTGACCTTGGCTGAGTTATTTAATCTCTCAGTGTCTCAGCTTGCTCATAGATGTAATGGGGTTAATAATAGTACTTCAGGGCGCCTGGGTGGCTCAGTCGTTAAGCGTCTGCCTTCGGCTCAGGTCATGGTCCCAGGGTCCTGGGATCGAGTCCCACATCGGGCTCCCTGCTCCATGGG
>NW_027826478.1:0-273 GCF_054177405.1 Leptonychotes weddellii | reverse complement strand
CCTCTGACCCTCCCCCCTCTCATGTGCTCTCTCTCTCTCATTCTCTCTGTCTCAAATAAATAAATAAAATCTTAAAAAAAAAAGGGGGGCCCACCTCTTCTTACAGGGAGTCCAAGAGAAAGTAGATATTTGGGGTGCCTGGGTGGCTCAGTCTGTTGGGCGGCTGACTCCAGCTCAGGTCATGATCTCAGGACCCAGGTATCAAGCCCCATATGGGGCTCCCTGCTGAGCAGGGACCCTGTTTCTCCCTCTCCTTCCAGCTCATGCTCTCTC
>NW_027826477.1:0-273 GCF_054177405.1 Leptonychotes weddellii | reverse complement strand
GGGTATCTGCTGTTATTTTCCTCCCAAATAATGAAGCAGTTGTTCTCTTACCATTTATTTATTTTCTTCCGCTAGTTTGAATACTAAAAGGTAACATTTCAGAAGTCCTAGTAACACATGGGTCTGTCTATTGCTGGACTCTGTATGCTACTTCAAATAAATATTAGGCTGCCTTATTCCTCATTGTGAAATTGACATAATGCCTCATCTCTCTTCCTATGAACACTATTATTGTCTACTAAACGAAAAACACTGCATGGTCTCTGTCCTCGA
>NW_027826476.1:0-273 GCF_054177405.1 Leptonychotes weddellii | reverse complement strand
TGGCCTCTAGAAGCTAGGAAGATAAAGACATGAATGCTCTACGGGAGACAGAAAGGACACAGCTCTGAGTTCGCCTCGATTTTAGGCCAGGGAGATCCATTCTGACCTCCAGACCTGTAAGATAATTTGTGCTGTTTCAAGCCACTGAGCTTGTAGTAATTTATTAGAGCAATAGGCAGAGGACTAAGCATACAGTGTACCATTTATGTTAGAATACAAATCATTTCAAACTACTCCGAGCTGTCTCTAATTTCTAAATTCTTTTTTTTTTTT
>NW_027826475.1:0-273 GCF_054177405.1 Leptonychotes weddellii | reverse complement strand
TACCCTCCCCAGTGTCTATCACCCAGTCACCCCATCCCTCCCACCCCACCCCCCACTCCAACAACACTCAGTTTGTTTCCTGCGATTAAGAATTCCTCATATCAGTGAGATCATATGATACATGTCTTTCTCTGTTTGACTTATTTCTGTGGTGAATAATCTTATTAATGTATTGTTGAATGCAGTTTTCTAATACTTTGTTGAGGATTTTTTGCATCTATGAATATCAGATATATTGTCTTGTAGTTTTCTTTCTTTCTTTTTTTTTTTTTT
>NW_027826474.1:0-273 GCF_054177405.1 Leptonychotes weddellii | reverse complement strand
GTGACTAACATAACATAATAAAATTAAAAAAAAAAAAAAGAATCACCATTGTAAAGTAAAAAAAAAAAATGGCGTTATAATAAAAAAATAAAATAAAATAAAATTCCCCATTTGTGCCCCTGTATCTGGGTTGTTCTACATTTCTGGTGGACTCTGCACCTCTTCTCACATGCTGTCGCCACTGGTGAGCGGCTCATCTCTGCTTGGCGCAGGCGGCACCTACAGATGGCTTGGGTGGAGGCTCCCTCAGGGAAGCAGCTCTATCTCTCTAAG
>NW_027826473.1:0-273 GCF_054177405.1 Leptonychotes weddellii | reverse complement strand
TCTCCCTCTGACCCTCCCCCCTCTCATGTGCTCTCTCTCATTCTCTCTCTCTCAAATAAATAAATAAAATCTTTAAAAAAAAAAAAGAAATGGCTTCATATGCAACATTAGAAGTAAATTAGCATAATTGCCTCAAGAAATTGCAAGTAGTACATATTTGCAACAATGCAAAGTTTAATTTTCTGAAAAAGTTGCACACATATCTTATAAAAAACAATGAACTGTCATCACTTTTTAAGACTGCTTTTGTTGTGGTAAAATATAACGTAAAAG
>NW_027826472.1:0-273 GCF_054177405.1 Leptonychotes weddellii | reverse complement strand
CAGACATATAGACCAATGGAACAGAATAGAGAGCCCAGATATGGACCCTCAACTCTATGGTCAAATAATCTTCGACAAAGCAGGAAAAAATATGCAATGGAAAAGACAGTCCCTTCAGTAAATGGTGTTGGGAAATTTGGACAGCTATAAACAGAAGAATGAAACTCGAGCTTTCCCTAACACCATACACAAAGATAAACTCAAAATAGATGAAAGACCTCAATGTGAGACGAAACCGTCAAAATCCTAGAGTAGAACATAGGCAATAACTTC
>NW_027826471.1:0-273 GCF_054177405.1 Leptonychotes weddellii | reverse complement strand
ATGAGCGGTGCACAAATGTTCTAATTTCTCCACATCCTTGCTAACTCCTGCTCCTCCTCCTCCTGCTCCTCCTGCTCCTCCTCCTGCTCCTCCTGCTCCTCATCCTCCTGCTTCTCCTCCTGCTCCTGCTCCTGCTTGTCCTCCTCCTGCTGCTCCTCCTGCTCCTGCTCCTCCTGCTCCTCCTGCTCCTCCTGCTCCTCCTCCTCCTGCTCCTCCTGCTGCTCCTCCTCCTGATCCTCCTCCTCCTCTTGCTCCTTCTCCTCCTCCTGCTCC
>NW_027826470.1:0-2475 GCF_054177405.1 Leptonychotes weddellii | reverse complement strand
TGGGCGGGGGGGGGGGGGGGGGGTTGATGAAGATTCATACCCTATGTGCCAGAGATACAATGATGATACAATTTAACCCATCTTCCCAAGGAGATCGTCAGTGACGGCCCAGGGCTCCTGCTGCCTCCAGGCCAAAATCTATGACATAACAATCTATTTAGGCAGCTAGCCTAAAGAAGGGGGACTGCTTTCATCGTTTATCTATTTAGCTCAACCTCCCCGCTCCCTACCGCGGCAGGTAAGGGACCATCCACCACCCTCTGTGGAGACTTAGTCGCCGAAATGGAGGAGCCCCGGGCAGGGTCCAGTGAAGGCCAGGGCAGGGCACTATCCAGCTCGTTCAAGGGCACAGTAGACTGGATTAGAGACACAACTACTTCAGGCCAAACACCAAAATCCCCAGCTCCAGGAGGCCAGGCCAAAGTACAAATAACCTCAGAACAGCCTGGCTGCCTCTTTTGCTTCACTTCCCAGCCCCGCGCTAGCTTTAACCACGCTTTGAGGATTATGTAACACATTTCTGTCACGGTCCACATAACCAGGGGAATCACAAAAATAATGATGGCGTATAAACATGCACGCTGGTACAGTTCTCCGACGGGATCCTAGGTGAGAACGCCCTTCAGCCCAGCGCAGGTGGACCGAGCCAGGTGGAGGCGCGTCCATGCCACCGGACGTTTCCCGGACGCGGGCACACGCAGGCATCCGTGAGTCCAAACCCGGCACTCAGTTCGGCGAAGCCGGGAAGGGGCGGGGGGGGGGGCGCCTTCTCCGGCTGCCTCGGAGCGCGGACTCGGGCGGGCGGGGCGGCGCGGGGCAGGTGCGGCCTCGGGCGGTGCGGCGGCCCGGCCCGGCCCGGCGAGGGGAGTTCCCGCAGCCCGCCCCTGCGCCCGCCCCTCGCCGCCCGCGGCTCCTCCTCGCCTCGCCATGGTGGAGCGGGGAGACTCGGCGCCGCTGCTGCGCTGGGCCCAGGGCCCCGCCGTCTCCCCGCCGCAGGCCCCGGAGCTGCAGGCTGGAGGCCGGGGCTGGGGCCGCGGCGGGGGCGGCCGGCCGGCCGCGGAGCCGCCCAGGAGGCGGGAGCCCGAGGAGCTGGGCGCCTCCGAGGTGCTGCTGCAGCCCGGGCGCCTGGAGCTGGGCGACGTGGAGGAGGACCAGGTGGTGGCCGTGTTCGTGGTCACCTTCGATCCCCGCTCGGGTGAGAGACGCTCCGGGGGGGAGGGGGGCGAGGAGAGGGTCGCCCACCCCCGGGCTTTGGGGGCGGCGGGGGGAGGGGCTCGCTGCGCGCGCACCCGCACACCTGCACCCCCCCCCCCACCCCGCCGCCGGGTTCCCTCGGAGCGAGCAGAGTGCCCCCGCGAGGTCTGGGCGCGGGGCTTTGTTCCCTGCGCCCTCCGAACCCCTCTTCTTCCCGTCCCGCGGCCTCCCAGCAGAGCCGCGCTCCGCGCCCCGCTCCCCATAGCCTTGTTTGCACTTCTCCAGTGCGGGAGGATCCTGTTTGCGGCCCCGGGCGCGCTGGCTTTTGTTTTCTTGCTTGGCTGAAAGGTTTTTTCCTTCAAGAGCAGAAACGCCCCCCAGGTGAACTCCTGAAACGGATTGTATTGAGCTTCCAGGTTCTCTGCTTCCCCGCCCTCGCTCCCCATCACTCACCCCCGCACGGTAACTTTCCAAGCGGCCAAGTTCACTTGCTCTGACAGCATCGTTTGGAGGAATTAGTGCAGGGAGCATTAAGGGATGGGACTGGGGGATTAAGCCGGAGACGGATTAAAGGAGAAGCCTCCTCAACTAGACTCTTTCTGGTTGATTTGGAGAATCAAAGGGTTATCTAAAATAATCTTGGGCTTAGCCACCCAGGAAGGAAGTGTCCAAGTGAACGGTAAGAGACTTCATGGGGGTTCAAAAGTGAGTAAATACGCTCTCTCGGAAAGCCTCAGGTGGTCGGTGAGGGGGCTCAAGGCCCAGCGCATCTGCTCTCAGCACTGAAGGAAGGAGGGCTGGTAGTCCGGGGTCTGGGGTTTTAGGAAACCCAGGTGTTTCTTTCTCACCCTAACTCCCCAATGGAGTCCTGGAATGTGGAGTGCCTCTTAGTGAAGGAAAAGAGCTGCTTCCTCCTGGTCCTCCAAGGATGGGTTCTGAAGAACCGGATGGGTTGCCAGGGGATGGGAGGGGAAGGGTTGGGATCTTCAGATGGCAGAAGACACAGTTTCCTGGCCGGGTCACCGAACTAGGGCCAGGGATTATAAACCAGCACGACTCAGAAAGAAATAGTGCCAACAGGTGGAGGGACTAGGCCTTTCTGACTCCTTTCTGTTCCTTGTCCCTGTGGCTTTCAGACTTTTTTGACTGTGACCCACTGTTGGAGATTAATTTCATATCACAGTCAGTGCACTCACACACACTTAACTGAAGTTTTATGAGGTAATACTAACCCCCTTCTACACATAGTACATACTGGTATTTTCTACTGTTTTTTTTTTT
>NW_027826469.1:0-273 GCF_054177405.1 Leptonychotes weddellii | reverse complement strand
CAAGAGGATGTCCATGAGACATGTTTCGGATGCTGATCATTGTCATATCTGATTAATTTTGTTGATGTAGGAAATGAAAGAATATTGTAAATTGGAACATCTCCTGAAATTTAGGATTCAGAATATAATGTTACCATAAAATATAAAGATCTATTTGCAACAATTTTGAAGCATCAAGATTAGGCCAAACCAAAAAAAAACAAACAACAACAACAACACAACAAACTAAACCAAACCAAACCAATAAAAAAACAGCCCAGACTTAAGACCAAA
>NW_027826468.1:0-273 GCF_054177405.1 Leptonychotes weddellii | reverse complement strand
TGGGATGATAGACAATGGAAACAATAATATAAGACAATGGGGTGCCTGGGTGGGTTAAGTGTCTGCCTTAGGTAAGGTCTGCCTTAGGCTCAGGTCATGATCCCAGAGTCCCAGGACTGAGCCCCACGTCTGGCTCTGCTCAGTGGGGAGTCAGCTTCTCCCTCTGACCCTCCCCACTCTCATGCTCACTTGCTCTCTCTCTCCCCCACTGTCTCTCTCAAATATGTAAATAAAATCTTTAAAAAATAAAAGAATATAAGACAATGTCAGGTA
>NW_027826467.1:0-273 GCF_054177405.1 Leptonychotes weddellii | reverse complement strand
CTACAACTTCACTAGTCTTGAACACCAGTCTTTAAAGATGAGCAATATCAATAAGGAGAAACAGAATGAACAAATGAAAATATTAACAAGTTAGATTTGACAAGATTGCACTTCAGTTAGTCATGACAAGATACTATGAGAAGTTTTGTCTTCCCAAATGCATAAGTAAAATCTCCACTCACCTTACATAAGACCTTGTTGCACAGCCACCTCCTATTAGAAAGGATACTGTGTGTTGATGTGCTATAAAGCATAGTCTATAACACTTGGTTA
>NW_027826466.1:0-273 GCF_054177405.1 Leptonychotes weddellii | reverse complement strand
AATAAAGTAAGCTAGAGAAAAGAAAATATTGTTCAGAAAATCGTAAGAAAGAGAAAATACATTTATAGTACTCTACTGAAAAAATCCACATATAGGGGCGCCTGGATGGCTCAGTCGTTAAGCGTCTGCCTTCGGCTCAGGTCATGATCCCAGGGTCCTGGGATCGAGCCCCGCATCGGGCTCCCTGCTCCGCGAGAAGTCTGCTTCTCCTTCTCCCACTCCCCCTGCTTGTGTTCCCTCCCTCGCTGTGTCTGTCAACTAAATAAATAAAAT
>NW_027826465.1:0-273 GCF_054177405.1 Leptonychotes weddellii | reverse complement strand
TTTTAATTTAATAATTATTTTCAGTGCAACATTTTGTATGTGCAATAAAATATATTTGTAATATAACTGGTGGAAATTCTAAGCATATAATAAAAATAAGGAGATTTTTTTTACTCTCCATTGTATTTAGGATGCTTACTTTATTTGAAAATGAATATTTAGATATTATGTTCAAAAACAGTCTTCTTGTCACTAATAATGTTGCCATTACTGATGTTATAATGACTAGAGATGATCGTATGCAGCTTACCCTATAATCTTTGTTCAGACACA
>NW_027826464.1:0-273 GCF_054177405.1 Leptonychotes weddellii | reverse complement strand
CTGCCTGCCCCGCTCCAGAACCGGCCTGGCCTGGCTTGGCTGTGCAGCCTGACGTGTATGTTCCTCCAAGGTCTGGCCCTGCTACCCCGGCAGCCACCTCTCCTCTACCGTAGCCCCCCCGCAGCTCTTCTCGGATGGGCACTTTGCAGAAAGAACAGAACTGTAAACCCCACGATGGAAGAGATCTCAGGAGATCCCTTACATCCCCCAACCCCTGTCGTCAACCCAGCCTGGGGGCAGCTCAGGGTTTACTCTCCCCACTTTCCACAGACC
>NW_027826463.1:0-273 GCF_054177405.1 Leptonychotes weddellii | reverse complement strand
TGAGAGCGAGAAACCTATCTCTCATTAGCTACAACTTAATTATTTGGTCAGGCCCTAATACTTATCACACAGTTTCAGAATTGATAACCCAAACCCAAAGGAAAAGTTACCAAATAGAGTAATGTTGATGTACAGTTACTTTGTGTGTGTGTGTATTTATTATGTTAGGTTATCACCATACATTACATCATTAGTTTTTGATGTAGAGTTCCAGGATTCATTATTTGCGTATAACACCCAGTGCTCCATGCAGAATGTGCCCTCTTTAATACC
>NW_027826462.1:0-273 GCF_054177405.1 Leptonychotes weddellii | reverse complement strand
CCTGGCTTTGCAAAGTGAAACCATATTTGGGAAGCTTCCTTGTTCAGGTTCTTCAGTCATTGGTGCCATGAGAGCCTCTTTCTTTTCAGGTCTTCCCTGCTCACTTTTCTCTTTGAAGTTTTCTCTGGACCTTAGGTGAAGGTTGCTCTCACTTGATGTATCACAAACTGAATGTGTCCCCTTAACCTTATGCAGGTGCGGTAAGGCTGAGCTAGAACTGGAATTCTATCTACCTAGATATCAGTCTATCTTATTTATTAGAGAGACACAGTG
>NW_027826461.1:0-273 GCF_054177405.1 Leptonychotes weddellii | reverse complement strand
CCCCCAGAGAAAAGCAGTCAATCACTCCCTCTCCCTAGTCTCTGGCCGCACTCCGCGCTCACCCAGCCTGTGACCGAGTGTTTCTATCTCTGGCACATGACCCCGTGCGGAGTCTCCAAACCCAGCAGATCCCTGCGGTGCGCTCCCACGCTGCTCCTCCCAGGGGAGGAAGGGGAGTCTCCCCACATCTGCCACTTGTTGTGTCCCTGCTGGAGGAACAGTGGCCCGACTGCGCCTCAGATCATGGTTTATGGCAACCCTGAGCTTAGAGCC
>NW_027826460.1:0-273 GCF_054177405.1 Leptonychotes weddellii | reverse complement strand
AAAGATGCTGCAGTGGCTTTATCTGGTTGTGCAGATTTTTCATGAGAGGATCAATAAACTAAGAATGTTAAAACAAAAATTATTTATACATAAAATAAATAAATAAATAAAATTATTTATGCTAGTAACATTAAATTATCAAAATGTATAGCTATTCAACAAATAGTTGAAGAATTAGAATCATTCCTGTTGAGGATATAGACAATCAGGAGCTTTGGCCAGCCTGATTAAAGAAGTTCATTTCCTACACAAGACCAGTCTGTCCAAACCTGA
>NW_027826459.1:0-2475 GCF_054177405.1 Leptonychotes weddellii | reverse complement strand
AAGGAAAGGAGGCAACGGTTCAATGTCTCTCCCTGGGTCGCGTGACCAGTAGGCCTTGGAACCGTGAGGTAAAACCTGAAGGGGCCTTAAATCCCAGGCTCGTAAAGATCACCTCATACTAGCTTTGCATTCCATTTCCCCTCCTTCCACGCCCCCCACTCGTTTTGTAAACGGCATTCATTTTTCTCGGTGTTTAAGAGAATGAGCGCGACGAATCGTTCCAGACACAGCCAGCCTTTACGACATCGCACCACATGCTGTGCTCAGGGCTGGCTACAGAGATGAACGCCATCACTGCCCTCGAGAGGCCTACAACTCAAGCCGTGGAAGGTGCTTAAAAGCCAGATAATGGTGGTGTTTTTGTTTTGTTAAAGCCACGTGATGCCCAGACATAGTCCATGGCTGGCTGCTGAGAGAGTGACAGGGAACAGGAGCTTGGACTGAGGCCCGTGAGCAGATACAGGTGACCCCTTCGGTCCACGGGATGACTGAGAGTTAGTGAAGGATTATAAGCCGTTCACAGCAGATTCCAAAACTAGAATTTTTTGGTTCTACAAATGGAGATGTTAAAAGAGAAACGTTAGTTTGAAGTAAAACGGAGTTTTGGAAAATTTGAAAAAAAATTTGAAAAACTTTTTAGAGTTATGCTGTTGGGGGGGGTCAGTCTCCAATTCCACGTAGTTCTTTGAGTCTAGCTGTTTACTCCCTTGATTTGACTCTTGTCAACTCAAGTGGCAAAGATATCCCAAGTTCCAGTAAACACACACACACAGCTCTTTTTAGCTCTGGCACGAGTGCTGGGGGGAGGCTGGAAGGCGTGGTTTTGGCCAAGCGTGGGCCACAGACTTTACAGAGGGGCAGTATGCCCCGGGCTCCAGCAAGGCAGTGAAGGTGACTGAGGTGAGAGAACCTAAGGAAATGGGTCCGTGTAGGTGGCCCATGGTCATGAATGTCCCCTTCTCCTTCCATCACTAATCCTTGGCAAGTCCATGCTTTCTTCAGTAAGAGAGGCCTGTTGCCTCTCTCCACCCGTGGCCTCACCTTCCCCAGAGGCATGGTGATTAAGAATGTAGGTTCAGTATCAATTATCAGCTCCGTCAGTGACTGACGGTGTGATCTTGGGCAAATGACCTGGGTTTCCAGATCTGCACAATGGAGTAATCACAGCATCCCTCCCATGTGGAGGTTTGGTTTGGGTAACACTGGTCACACACTCAGAAGCTCCCAGCACAAAGCTGGGCACGGTGCAGTGCTTGACAAATGACAGCTTTGACTCACGGCACTCCCAGCCTGGTCCACCTTGTCCCACTTCTATGTTGGCTCTCGTATTGTTCATTCTTCTGTAAACAAGGGATAATTCTCTGAAGGGTGGCTGAGTACTCTACACGTTCACTCTACTCTTTGCAGTGACTGACTCTTGTAGGATGGTCAATAAATGTTTTGGGGTTTTGTTTCTGTTTATCTAGCTCTGAGGAACCTTTAAAAACTCACAGAAGTAAGAGGCTCTCTTAGACTTATTCGGAACTATCTCTGTAACTTACACAGTGGAAAGTATTCAATAAAAATCACTGTTGGGTTTATTTTGTTATGAAGGACCTTAAAAATAATCCAGTTTGACACCTTCACTGTATAGACAAGAAAGCAGTCCAGGTGGGAAAGGAGAGGCCTGCCCACATGGTTGGAGTGAGCTTGTGACCTGGACAGGAATAAAACAAGGGCTTTTAACTCCCAATTCAGCACTGTTTCCCCCAAAGGATGTTGCCTTATTTTTCTAAAGACCAACTGGTAAGGAGAATGTCATGCTAACACCATATTTCAGGAGGAACAAAATTCTTTATTTACTACAGATACTCTTTCTGAATTTTCACACAGTTCCTTGAATGTAGTAAAGGGGCAATAAATATTTTGATTTGCTTTTACATAAAAAGGCAAATGATGCTAAGAAATATACCCTATGAAAAACTCTTTCTAGATACTAACTTTCCATATCCATATCCAAAGAAATAATGGAATGTTCCAGATGATAAAACTGTTGCCATGGTCTAAAGGCCTATGTCCCCCCAAAATTCATATGTTGAAAACCTAACATACAAGGTGATGGTACTAGAAGGTGGGGTCTTAGGGATGTGATTAGATCATGAGGGTGGAGCCCTTATAAATGGGGTTAGTGCCCTTGTAAAAGAGGCTCCAGAGTGATCCCTCATCCCTTCTGCCATGTGAGGCTATGACGAGAAGTCTGCAACATGCAAGAGGGTCCTCATCAGAACACGATCATGTTGGGGCGCCTGGGTGGCTCAGTCGTTAAGCGTCTGCCTTCGGCTCAGGTCATGATCCCAGGGTCCTGGGATCGAGCCCCGCATCGGGCTCCCTGCTCCGCGGGAAGCCTGCTTCTCCCTCTCCCACTCCCCCTGCTTGTGTTCCCTCTCTCACTGTGTCTCTCTCTGTCAAATAAATAAATAAAATCTTTAAAAAAAA
>NW_027826458.1:0-13483 GCF_054177405.1 Leptonychotes weddellii | reverse complement strand
AAAAGGGAGAGAATGTGATCAGGCAGGAGACTAGAACAAAGCCATACACTAGAGATTTAGGGTATATTTTGATCTGTTAGAAGAAACTGTATCTCAAAATTTTAAAGAGAGAACAATTTATATATATATGCCAAATTAAGGGTAACTACTATGAAGGGATAGAATATGACTCTAAAAATGAAAAATAAAAATGTTTTTTAAAAAAGGGATTGATAACGGGCGCCTGGGTGGCTCAGTTGGTTAAGCGACTGCCTTCGGCTCAGGTCATGATCCTGGAGTCCTGGGATCGAGTCCCGCATCGGGCTACCTGCTCAGCAGGGAGTCTGCTTCTCCCTCTCCCACTCCCCCCTCTTGTGCTCTTTCTCTCTCTCACTCTCTCAAATAAATAAATAAAATCTTTAAAAAAAAAAAAGGGATTGATAAGATGTTGGTTGAAAAAGGGAAAAAGAAAAATTTAAAAAAAAAGGTTCAAAAAAAAATTAACTTTGAAAGACTAAAGAATCATGATTAAAAAAGCCATGGATTCTATGTGCAGAATTACCCTAGCGCTGGAGTTCTGCCATTCTCATTGATCGGTAAACTTGGTCTTGGCCGGCTGTTCTCGCTGATCTTCTGGGGGAGGGGCCTGTTACCATGGTTCTCAAATGCCTTTGCTGGAGGCAGAATTGCCCTGCCCTTGCCCCCTCCCGGCTAAGTAATCTGCTTGGGTGTGCTCTCCGGAGCTTTCCTTCCCTGCAAGCTTTCCGTACAGCTTTGGAGGCGGAGAGTGAAATTGGCGGCCTCCCAATCTCTGCCCCGGAGGAGCCGAGAACTCAGGGCCCCGCTCCTCAGCGAGCCCCCAGAGAAAAGCAGTCAGTCACTCCCGTCTCCCCGGTCTCCGGCCGCACTCCGTGCTCACCCGGCCTGTGACTGCGCGTTTCTATCTCTGGCACCCGACCCCGGGTGGAGTCTCCAAACCCAGCAGATCCCTGCGGTGCACTCCCGCGTGGCTCCTCCCGGGGGAAGAAGGGGAGTCTCCCCGGATCTGCCGCTTGTTGGGTCCCTGCTGGAGGAGCAGTGGCCCAACTGTGCTGCGGATCCCGGTTTATGGCAACCCCGAGCTGAGAGCCCACGCCTGGGCTCCTTCTCTGCAGCCGGCTTCCCCGCTCTGATACCTGGGAGCTCTGCCGCACTCAGGCACCCCCGGTCTTTCTGTGACCCCGAGGGTCCTGAGACCACACTGTCCCGCGAGGGTTCCACCCCCCGCTTAGCCACCAGAGTGACGTCCCTCAGCAGAGCAGACTCTAAAAGTTCTGATTTTGTGCTCCGCGGCTCTATCACTTGCCAGAAGTGGCAGATGGAGGCCCCTCCCCCACCGTCTATCCTCCCCAATATTGCCTCGGATTCACTCCTCTGCATGTCCTACCTTCCAGAAAGTGGTCGCTTTTCTGTTCAGAGAGTTGTTGCTATTCTTTTCTTCGATCTCCTGTTGAGTTCGTAGGTGTTCAGAATGGTTTGATCCCTATCCAGCTGAATTCCTGAGACCAGACGAAATCCAGGTCTTCTACTCCTCCGCCACCTTGCTCCCCCTCAATTTTTCAACAGTATTTCCAAGTCATGGCTGCTGAAAGTAAAGTTTGATGGGGTTAGAAGTTGTATGGGAGGCTGATTGGGGCCCTAAGCACCAGGAGGGAAGGAAATTCCAATGACTAAAATGAGGTGTAATAAGGGCATGGTCAAACTTGAACAGTCTGAAAGAACAATCTGTAAAGAGGCTGTTTCTTTCCCTCCAAGATTCCAGTCCCTTGGTCCTCCTTCCCAGAAGTGATTATGATTCACTGTATCTTCTGAATAGGTACGTATATCAATTCTTTAATTTTAATAGGTATGAAAACTGTCCAAAACCTTTATTTATTCATCTAACTGTCCACCTCAAGGATTGCACCGTATCAACACATGCATTGTTATCTAGCTTTTTAGAGGTAGGTTTCATACTGCTCTTTTGTATGATTATATTGTAATTTACATAAGCACTTCCCTGCTGAGATTATTCAGGTGATTTCCAGCCTTCTGCTACAACAAACAATACTGCCAAGAGTATTCTTACTCACATTTCTTTATATACATGTACAAATATATTGTTCAGGTAAAATGCTCAAAGTGAAATTCCTAGATTAATGGGATGTACACTTTAAATTTTAATTACCTGTTGGCAAATTGTCCTCCAACACTCCCATCAATAGTGTTAAAGATTAAAATTTTAATCTTTATTAGTCTAAGTAACATTTTAAAAAAATGTTTATAATTGTACTTTTAATTTCCATGTCTTTCATTATAACTGAAATGAGTTGAGCATATGAAAATATTTATGAGCCATGGATTTTCCTATGAACTTCCTGGTTTTTTTCTTTGCCCATTTTTCTAATGAGTTGGTGTCCTTTTTATTTATTTGTAAGAGCTCTTTATATATGAGGTTATTAACTCTGTCACTCATGTGTTACAAATATTTTCCCAATGTGTCATGTGTTGGTATTTTTTTCCATGTGGAAATTTAAAGCATCTTGAAAGAAGTTGCTGTGGCCGATGTCAAAGAGGTTACTGCCTATGTTCTCCTCTAGGATTTTGATGGATTCCTGTCTCACATATTGAGGTCTTTCATCCATTTTGAGTTTATCTTTGTTTATGGTGTAAGAGAATGGTCCAGTTTCATTCTTTTGCATGTGGCTGTCCAATTTTCCCAGCACCATTTATTAAAGAGACTGTCTTTTTTCCATTGGATATTTTTTCCCGATTTGTCAAAGATTAGTTGGCCATAGAGTTGAGGGTCCATTTCTGGAGACTCTATTCTGTTCCATTGACCTATGTGTCTGTTTTTGTGCCAATACTATGCTGTCTTGGTGATCACAGCTTTGTAATATAGCTTGAAGTCAGGCAACATGATGCTCCCAGCTTTTTCTTTTTCAACATTCCCCTGGCAATTTGGGATCTTTTCTGGTTCCATACAAATTTTAGGATTGTTTGCTCCAGCTCTTCAAAAAATGCCAATGGTATTTTAATAAGGATGACATTGAAAGTACAGATTCTCTGGGCAGCACAGACATTTTAACAATGTTTATTCTTCCAATCCATGAGCATGGAATGTTTTTCCATCTTTTTGTGTCTTCCTCAATTTCTTTCATAAGTGTTCTGTAGTTTCTAGAGTTTACCTCTTTGGTTAGGTTTATTCCTAGGTATCTTATGGTCTTTGGTGCAGTTAGAATGGCTAAAATTAACAAGGCAGGAAACAACAAATGTTGGCAAGGATGCAGAGAATGAGGAACCCTCCTACACTGTTGGTGGGAATGCAAGCTGGTACAGCCACTCTGGAAAACAGTATGGAAGTTCCTCAAGACGTTAAAAATAGAACTACCCTACAACCCAGCAGTTGCACTACTGGGTATTTACCCCAAAGATACAGATGTAGTGAAAAGAAGGGCCATATGCACCCCAATTTTCATAGCAGCAATGTCTACAATAGCCAAACTGTGGAAGGAGCTGAGATGCCCTTCAACAGATGAATGGATAAAGATGATGTGGTTCATATATACAATGGAATATTACTCAGCCATCATAAAGGATGAATACCCACCATTTGCATCGACATGGATGGAAGTGGAGGGCATTATGCTAAGTGAAATAAGTCAAGCAGAGAAAGTCAATTATCATATAGTTTCGCTCATATGTGGAATATAAGGAATAGCACAGAGGACATTAGGGGAAGGAAAGGAAAACTGAAGGGGGGGAAGTCAGAGGGGAAGATGAACCATAAGAGACTATGGACTCCAGGAAAAAATCTGAGGGTTTCAGAGGGGCCTGGGGGTGGGGGGATGGGTACATGTGGTGATGAGCCCATTATACACAACTAATGAATCATTGAACACTACACCAAAAACTAATGATGTACTGTATGGTGGCTAACTTAATATAATAAATAAATAAATAAATAAATAATTTAAAGCATCATGTAGCCAAATAGATCAGTCTTTTCCTTTATGGCTTTAGGAGGACATTGATTTCTGAGTGGGGTCTAAAAGGAGATGAGAACAGCTTCCTGCTCTTGGCCAAATTGAACTTGGCCTCATAAGACGTCCTCTCCGACTGGCCACAAATTTCACATGCGTATGACTGATGTTTCGTGCTACCGACTGAATGTGTTTCCCCCAGATTCAGATGTGAAATCTTAATTCCTGATAGCAGCTGTGAGCAGGCCCCTTGAGAGGCACTAGGTCACAAGGGTGGAGACCTCATGGATGGGATTGGGGCCCTTATAAAAAGAGGCTCCTTCCCCATGTGGAAGACATGGTGGACAAAGAGAGGCTGGCCCTTACCAGACACTGAATGTGCTGGTGATTTGACGGTGGACTCCCAGGTTTCAGGGCTGTGGGAGTTAAACCTCTGTTGTTTATAAGCCCCCCAGTCTGTGGCGTTTCATTAGAGCAGCTGGAGGGACTGAGATAGCCCATCGCTGATCCTTGGTCACCGTCACTCTGTTTCTTCCTTCTCTCTCCAGACGTTAAGCTGCCACATTGTGATGAATGTAGCATCACAGAGCCTGTCCCTTCTGCCATGTTCCTCCTTGAAATCTCTCCCTGCTTCCAGTATCTCTGGTCCATCGGGTACTAACATCCCCATCATGCTCTCTCTGGATCGAAAACCTTCAGTGGCTCCCCAGTGCCTATGGATTTCCATTCAATGGTTTTCAAATCCTGACCCTGATCTCCCCCTCTAGGAAACTCCAGCAACTCCCAGTTAGAGGTCATTACACCAAACACCTCCCTGGCGCCCCTCTAGGCCTTTGTTCATGCTGTTCCATCCTCCTGGAGTCCTGTCACCCATCCTACCTGTGGAACTATCTGGCCTCCATAGCCATCTCTATGGAAGCCTTCTCTTCCTCCCCTGGTCACCTGTGGGCTCTGATCCTCTGGGCCCTCAGTACTTATCCTCTCCTCCAGGCAGAAGCTTGGCTATATCTCCCTGATGGCTAGTGGTACTCTGTTATCTCTGGGGTTCCTATTTGTTGCCCTGGCAATGATGAGCATCCTCTATGCAGGGCTCTATCTGGCTCCCTGGCCACAGCAGAACATTCTTGCACTCAGGGGTCAAGGTCTAAGGGCCAAAGACAGCAAATGACATGCACAGATGCACAGCCACTTGTGTGTAGGAGTGCTCTGTGCAGGTTGAGGGGTGACATTGAGCAGGGACTGAGAGGCCTGTGGGAGCCAGCCGGGGCAGGGCGCCCCCTGGGCAGAGGAGCAGCAGTGAGGCTTGGCTGAAAGGGGTACACTGGCTCAAGGAACAGACTGGAAGGGAGGCTGGAGGCCACTGGCCAGGGTAGAGGGGTTGGAGAGGTTGATGGGGGCTGATTTCTCTGGGCATGGAAAACTACTTGAAGATTTTAGGTAGAGAAACAACAGTATGGTTTAGGTTTCATAGGCCCAGAGTTTCAGACTTGACCTATAGGGCCCAAGTGATCCCTCCCTAGCTGCTTCTTCAGAACTTATTTGAAGGTCACTGTCCAGCTTCTCATAATTCCCAGCATAGGAAGGGCTGTCCCCACTCCTTGACTTTGTCTGTACTGTGTCTACTGAGTACCATACCTTTTTCTTCTGTCCTTTCCTGGGTTATTCACTCACTCACTTGTCCGTCTGTCCATCTATCCATCTATCCACCCACCCACTCACCTATCCCTCCACCCACACACTCATCCATGTACCCATCTGCCCATCCATCCACCCATCCACCTACCCGCCTGTCCATCCATCCATCCACCCAGCCATTTACCCACCTACCTGTCCATCCCTCCATCCACCTACCCACGTACCCACCCATCTGTTCACCCACCCACACATCCACCCACCTACTCCACCCACTTGTCTGTCCATCCATCCATCCACCCAGCCATTTACCCACCTGTCTGTCCATCTGTCCATCCACCCATGCACTCATGCACCCATCCACTTGTTTATCCACACATCTATCCATTCACCCATCCATCCACCCACTCACCTACCCATCTACCCACCTGTCTGTCCATCCATCCATCCCCCCAGTCATCTACACACCTATCCACCAAATCCACCCATCCCTCCATCCACTCACCTTTTGCTCTGTGCCAGGCCCTATGCTAGGTCTTGGGGGGACCCTTTTTCCCAGCTCCTCACTTTCCCATAAGGGGGACCACTACTAATTTGGCACAGCTAACCACACCTTGCCTGCACTCTCCATGGAAGGAATGATCTGTGGCTGCAGTCAACCTGTATTTCCTATTTCCCGAATGCCTAGGGCCCTGGGCATTCTCTGTTCTCTCCTCTCCATTCAGGAGGCAGCAGGCCAGGGCAAGCAGAGCCTGATTTTGCCTAGGGTGGCTGCCCAGGGTCTAGTCTGCAGGCCGTATAACGCACAGGGCGGGCTGGCGAACCCATTGGGTGGCAGCCTCCCTCCTCATGGACATAAAGCTGACACTTTGCTCCCCACCTGCCCACCTCCCTCATGCCTCTCTCTGGTGGCTCTTAGTGACCCACTAAAACCCCAACACCGGATACCTGGGATGTCAAAGGGAGCAGAAACAATGATCTCTGTTCTAGTGGAGCAGAACAACTTGAGGGAAAGACAAGAATTAATCAGACAATCACTCACACACACACACACACACACACACACACACAGCTGTGGTCTTTGCTATAGAAGGGAGGCTGTGATGACAGGGGGTTTGACCTCATCTGGGGGTTGGGGCAGCCCCAGTAGGTGCTGCTGAGTTGTGCAGTGACCAGGAGGGAGGCAGCGCCACAGGCTGAGGGAGCAGCATGGCAGGAGGCAGGCGGGTCCGTGAGGCTGGGGAATGGGCTGAGGAATCTACAGCAATCCTGCTTCCCCTGACCTTGCCTTTCAGAGGATTTGAGGATGAACCAGACTCCCTGTGAGGGAAAAGGGGGAGGATGTCCCCCAGTGTAGCAGGTGACAAAATGAATAGTCTTTTCCTTTGGAGCAAACATAATTTGCTTTCAAGCAAATGTACCAAGGGAATGGCAGCCGGGCCCCCCAGGAATGGTCAGTGGTGTTGCCCAGGCTGGGCTGGTGTTTGGGATAGGTTCTGAGTGAAGGGTGACTGAGCTACAGTGTCTGAAATCATGCTTCCTTCCACCCAGAAGGTGAATCTGCATGGGGAGGCTCCCCCACAGGGCAAGGCCATCTATGAGGGAGCTCTCTAGGCACAGGTGAGCCAGAATATTTGGGGACTCTACTGCACCTTGGATTCTGTCTTCTCAACATCTCCAGTGCACAGAGAGAGTGGAGATCACGGCTAAATGTTAGCCTCTGCTCTGGATTTTGTTTGCACTGTGAAGACAGTCGAAATAATGCGCATTTCAGCTTTGGATGAAATACCCAGCAACTCAGGATCTGTTCGTTTGCAAAGTTTACTTGTCCAATGAATCACTCCTTTGCAGTGATGCCATTAACTAATAATTCAAGGCTGGTAACCTTCAATCAACCGTGATTAAAGAACTTCTGCTGAACGGCAGAGGGGATAACATGTTTTCCTGAATGCCAGCAGCAAAATCTGCTTACACTATCCATCTTTACTTTGATAAACTGCCCTTAACTAATAATTCTGGATAGAAGGATTTTAAATCAAGCATGGGGGTTGGCAAGATCAGGGCAAACTCTCAATAACTGTAAAGACTATTTTATTGCCAACTGTCTTCAGATGGGCGATATTCATTTAGGTTCTACAGAGCGGGTGATATTCCAAAGCTTACCAGGGCATCTTACCTGTATTCACAGAACGTGGGCAGTTCACACCTGCTGCAAACTTCTCATGCTGTGTTCCCGGCTGAAATCCCAGATCCTGGCCACACTGGGCTTTTCCTGGCTGCGCCCTTCTCAAACTGCAGTTTCTGGTGGGGATGGTCTTGGCCAATGTCCTGGGCCAACTTCTCCTCTGACCCACAGTTCCTCATGCCAGCCCTTCGCGTGGCACTGGGGACATAAGCCTCTTTCTGGATTGTCCACTCTCCCCTCTCTGCTGTAGGCAAGCCCTCTAGGGACACGTGCTGTGTCTTATCCTCTTGCACGGCCTCCATACATAATGTGGCACCTGGCATGAAGTAGGTGCTTCATCAGCGTGGGCTGAAGTAACAGATGAGTGAACAAAGTCCCTTGCTGGTTCACACTAACAAAGGAAGGCAGAGAGATAGACAGTAGTGACAGAGGGAACCTAAGCTCCCGTGCACCAGAATGTCATGGGTAGTGTGTTAAAATGCAGATGCTGGGGTCTAAGCGGAAGCCCTGGGTCTCCGCATTTAACACGCCTGCTGGAACTTGAGAACCTCCGCCCTTCCCCTTCCTTCTTTGCCTCAGGAAGCCATGCCTGTGGCTTTTGAGCAACAGGCTCTTTTCTAACAAGATTGTGTTGATTATACTGGTGACGTGGGTCGTGGTCCTTGCACACTCACAAGTAAATAGTGGGAGGGATAACGGGGAGCCTAGAAGGTCTGGATGGCCAAGGGAGACCAACTTAAGATGATGTGTTGTGAAAAGTGCACATTTGTTCACCCGTTCAGCATGTGTATCAGGCGGCGTCAGGTGCTGGGGGGAAGGGGTGAATGGGAACGGCCAGATCACAGTCTGGGGGGCTCCGGGTCTGCTGGGAAGGTGAAGAAGGTGAAGCCCTTGATCCACTGTACATGGGTGGTGGGGAGTGGAGTTCACATTGCCAAGGTCTCTACCTGAACTTGCTTCCTGCCCAGGGCAGGCAAGCATCAACTCTGCAGCGGCTGGGCCACCTGTGACCACCAGCAAGGCCTTGCCGGCCAAAGTGGGTGAGCAGTCTGGGGGTGGTCACACCTCCCATGCCACCAGCTGCAGCCTTTCTCACTGTGGCTTTGTATGTGGTTGGCATGGAAATTCATGGCGTTTTAGTGGAACTTGCTGAGACCCTTTCAGACTTAGGGGTCTCTCACAGTGGGTGCAACTTTGGGCAAACTCCTGCCCATTAGAATTAAGAGAGACATGGAGGTCTCACGCGGAGCTCGTGAGCACTCTGACACTTGGCTCCTCAAAGTGTGTCCCTGGGCCAGCCGCACTGGCATCACCCAGGAGCCTGTTAGAAATGCAGAGTCTCTTAACTTTTTAGGAGAAACTAGAATTTTGGTATTTTAGGTCAAATTCCTTTTTTTGCGTGTTAGGAACAAATCCAGTATTTGAAAGCTGTTAACCAAACAAAATGCTTTGGCAGGTCAGAGATTTCCTTTTCCGGCCATGCCGCTGTCCCTCTTTTTTCGGCTGTGGGAATTGTGGCTCAGCGAGGGGAAGTGAGTTCCTCAGGCACAGGGCAGCAGGTGGAAGAGCGGCTGGAGCGAGCCCCACGACGTCCAGTGAGGTAGCTGTGTACGGCCTCCCCCTCCTTTTCGAGGAGCTGCACCGGGTGTACCCTAGGCTAGAGGGTACACCCTTCTCACACTTCACTATCCTTAGGAACCCCTGGGCATCCTATTAAATCACTGGTTCTCATCTGGCAGGTCGGGATGGGATTCCGAGATTTTGAATTTCTAACCAGATCCCAGGTGGTGGTGGCTGATGTGGGTTCTAGAGCAGGTGCTAAGCTGTGGTCTTTCAGTGTGGACAGTCCTGCAGGGGGCCGGGAGCCCCCGCAGATGGGTGGAACCGGACACTAGGAGCACCCAGAGAGATTTAAATCCAGCTCTGTGCAGACTGCACACAGACCCTGGACATTAGAACATCGGGGGATGGGGGGAGATCCCAGTATCAGGATGTTTTAAAGCCTTTTAGCTGATTGCAGTGTGCAGCCAGCACTCGATTAGAGAAAGTAGGGACACACTTCGATGCTGGAGGGAAGTGGCTCAAGGTAGGAGGAGGCAGGAGGGGAAGCTTCCGAGTTTTCAAAGGGAAGGCTCTAGAACTGCAGAAGGGGAGCCTCGAGATCCCACCAGATGGTCTTGGAGCACCTGAAATGTGAGGGACTGCATTGGACATGCTGCTGTGTAACATACACACTTGATTTGGAAGACTTGGAATAAGCAAAAGAAAGGAGAGGATTTCATTAGTCATTTGTATACTGGTCATATGTTGAAATGATACATGTGGGACATGTTGGATATATTGGGATAAAGTAAGACTTAAAAATTAATCTCCCTATTGACCTTTACTTTTTAAAATGTGGCTATTACAATTTTTTAATTGTAGTAAAATACACAGCTATTAGAAAACTTAGAATTATGGATAAAAACCATATGATCATCTTAACAGATGCAGAAAAAGCATTTGACAAAGCACAATATCCATTCATAATAAAAACTCTCAACAAAGTAGGTTTAGAGGGAACAATAAGGGCCATGTATGAAAAACGCACAGCTAAGAGCATCCTCAATGGGGAAAAAAACAGCTTTTCCCTTGGGATCAGGAACAAGACAAGGATGCCCACTCTCACCTCTCACCACTCTTATTCAACACAGTACCAGAAGTCCTAGCCACAGCAATCAGACAAGAGAAAGGAATAAAGGCGTCCAAATTGGCAAGCAAGAAGTAAAACTTCCACTATTTGCAGATGACATGATACTCTATAGAGAAAACCCTAAAGACTTCACCAAAAAACTGCTGGAACTGATAAATGAATTCAGTAAAATCACAGGGCTCACATTGTATTTCCCTTGGATTGCTATTCTAGAATCTTCACTGTTCAGAAGTTCTCCCTGGTGACTCGTATATGTTCTAAAGCCTGAAAACCACTGAGCTACTTGAGAACTATTGATAAAGCTTGTTGTCTGTGGCCCCAGGACCAGCAACATCAGCATCACCTTAGAAACGTAAATTCTCGGGCCCTAACCCCAGGCCCCCTGAATCAGAAATTCTGGGAATGGGGCCCAGTGATCGGTATTTTAACAAGCCCACCTGGTGGTTCCAGCACGTTGAAAGGAGGGAGGCGCTGGTTTACCCCAGTCAAGTGGCCTGGGCAGGCATGTTTCCCTGACCCTTCCCAGAGGGAGGATCGGCAGTCCCAGGAAGACGCGCTTTGACAGCAGTGGTCCTGGCACCCTGCCACCCGGTGCTGGGCAAGGTGGGGAGCTTTGACTGACTTAAGAAAAGGGAATGTTTAAAAGGAGGAGGATGGAGTTTTCCAAAGCGAAGTGAAGTGGGAGGAACTGCTGAAAGTGACTGAAAAGCAAACCCGATTGATCTGTTACTTGTGGAAAAAGGTGTGGGCAGAACAGTAGCAGCTGCTGGGAAACAAAACCATTTTAGTTTTTATAACTAAATGTGTGAAGACCCCTCAGCGACTGGTGCTTCATTCACGGGCAGAACCCAGACGGAAGCAGCGTCCCACTTTTTTTCTTTTTAAGATTTTATTTATTTATTTGACAGAAAGAGACACAGCGAGAGAGGGAACACAAGCAGGGGGAGTGGGAGAGGGAGAAGCAGGCTCCCGGCCGAGCAGGGAGCCCGATGCGGGGCTCGATCCCAGGACCCTGGGATCATGACCTGAGCCAAAGGCAGACGCTTAACGCAGCCACCCAGGCGCCCAGCGTCCCACTTTCTTTCCCTTCTTTCCCCTCAAGTGCAAGGCCTGTAGCCTCCGGATATTGACTTTTTAGGGAGATGAGGATGTGACCCTCACCCTCGGAAACCTGTGCTCCTCCACCTGAAGGGCAGAGCCTGGCTCACTATACTTAAATCTGAGAATTGCTGTCTTGTCTTTTTCTTTTTTTCTCTTTATTAACATATAATGTATTATTTGTTTCAGGGGTACAGGTCTGTGATTCGTCAGTCTTACACAATTCACAGCACTCACCATAGCACATACCCTCCCCAATGTCCATCACCCAGCCACCCTGTCCCTCCCACCTCCCTCCCCTCCAGGAACTCTCAGTTTGTTTCCCGAGATTAAGAGTCTCTTATGGTTTGTCTCCCTCTCTGGTTTCGTGTTGTTTCATTTTTCTATGATCCTCTGCCTTGTTTCTCAAATTCCTCATTTCAGTGAGATCATATGATAATTCTTTCTCTGATTGACTTATTTCACTTAGTGTAATACCCTCTAGTTCCATCCACGTCATTGCAAATGGCAAGATTTCATTTTTGATGGCTGCATAATATTCCATTGTATATATATATATATATATATATATATATATATATATATATATACATACATCTTTATTAATTCATCTGTTGATGGACATCTGGGCTCTTTCAATAGTTTGGCTATTGTGGACAGTGTTACTATGAACATTGGCATGCAGGTGCCCCTTCGGATCCCTCCATTTGTATCTTTGAGGCAAACACCCAGTAGTGCAAGAGAATTGCTGTCTTTTGAGCTTTCTCTTCCTGCAGAGGTGATCCAGTAAATTTTGAGGCTATGGCACCCGGCCACATCATTCCAGGTCAGAAGCGTGACTCACACATGAGTTTTATCTCTACTTGAGGGACAGACTTCAAAGTAGGATTTGGAGAGCAGATGAGAAAGGAAACAAACTCCCCCTACTGATTTCTGAAGAGGCCCTATCAAACCCACAAGGTGTTGACACCAAAGGGAAAGTGGTTTTAAAATTTAGCACATTTTGAACATCTGCCAAGAAGGACAATCTGGCAGATGACGGATTTGTGACCAAGATCAAGGAGATTAGCAGCTTCTTGGGCAGCTCCCAGAAGAAAGGCTGGCCCAAGGTCATCTGAACCGCTCCCAACATGGAAGTGGAGAGCCACAGCCGTTTGCTCTGAAAGAGAGTGTAGCAGGACCAGGAGAAGTCCTGTTCCAAAGTGCACATAATCCATGCATTAGGTTGCATTAGGAAGTGGAAGGAAAATTCATCGCCTGATATAATGGCTCTTCTGCCTGAGAGAACACTTTGTTGGGCCTATTTGTCATGGCAGGCAAAGTACAGGGCGTTGCCAGGAATGGGGACATCTTTGCAAAGAAAGTCACATTAGTTTGCATAATGAGATAAATGTGAGTCCTCCATGTTCCAATGTGAAATGGTTCTCACTCTGGGTTGGACATAGTCCCCACTGCAATTTACACTTCCTGCTCCTCTAAGCAGTGGCTCCTGAATTCAGTTCATTTGGATAGGCCCCAGAGATAAGAGGTTTGAAGCAGGCCATGGCGCACCAGGGAAGCAGGAGAAAAGGGCCCTGTGTGGGTGTGGGTGGTACACACAGCCCTGCCCCCATAAAGAAAGGACATCATGAAAAGGATAGGTATTTGGGTGTCCATTTTACAGGTGGGAATCTTCAGCTTGTGAAGAGGATCTTAGGAATCAGAGATGGCACGATGATATAGGTCTGACCCAGATCAACCGGCAGGTCAGAATGCCCAAGATGGTACAGAGATAGGAAATAAGAAATCACAGGATTTGAAGGTTGAAAGTGTCCTTAAAAGTAAAAACAAAAACAAAAACTAAAAAACCAAAAAACCCAACTATGATGATGGAAGTAGAAATAGTGGTGATGATGG
>NW_027826457.1:0-273 GCF_054177405.1 Leptonychotes weddellii | reverse complement strand
CTGCATTATCTATGCAGCATGGGGTTTTTATTATTTTTACCTAAAGACGTCTCTTTTTGGTAATGACAAACGTGTTTAAAAAACAACAACAACAACCTGGTTTTTCTCAATACACCTTTAAGGGTTTTAAATTGTTTCATATCTGGTCAAGTTGAGATTTTTAAGAACCTCATTTTTAATTTGTAATAAAAAGTTTACAACTTGATTTTTTCAAAAAAATCAACAAACGGCAAGCACCCGTTAATAAAGGTCTTAAATAATTGTCAAAAAAAC
>NW_027826456.1:0-273 GCF_054177405.1 Leptonychotes weddellii | reverse complement strand
CTGGGGAACGTTCTTCAGAGAAAGAGGGCTTGTGAGGGGGGTGGCCTGAGTTCCTCTTCCGGGGAGGGGGGCTCTGAGGACCCTCTGGTTAAGGACGGCGCTGGCCAGGTCACAGCATGGCCAGGTAGGAGCGCTGGCGGCCTGGGAAAGGAAGCAACGTGACGACTATAAATCCCGAGTCACATGCCGTTAACACCAATTTAAAAGGCGTCTTCCAGGAGGGCAGCTGTGCGGCACGACTGAGGGAACAGCTGTAAAAAAAGAACCCATGAG
>NW_027826455.1:0-273 GCF_054177405.1 Leptonychotes weddellii | reverse complement strand
AGAGGGAGAGAATCTTCAGGCTGACCCCCCCCCGCCGCCCCGCCACTGAGCAGGGAGCCTGATTTGGGTCTCAGTCCCAGGAGTCATGAGATTATGACCTGAGCCAAAACCAAGAGCCAGACGCCTAATGGACTGGGCCACCCAGGCACCCCTGTCCTATTTATTCTTTGTTCCTTTTTTCCTTCTCTTGCCTTCTTTTGGATTAAGTTTTTGTTATGATTCTCTTTTATTTCCATTACTAGCTTTTAGAGATACCTTTTTCATATTTATCCT
>NW_027826454.1:0-273 GCF_054177405.1 Leptonychotes weddellii | reverse complement strand
AGGTTTCAGGAATGGGAAAGAAGCCAACATCCTGAGATGAGAGTACGTGATATGATAAAAACTGAAATAAAAGCCTTCTGTCGTCTTTTATGCATATGAGGAATTACACAACTAAATGAAGAGATCCCAGGTATACTTCTTCAGTACCTATCAAAGTGCCGTGAGGCATTTCATCAAATTATTTGGGCCTTAAAAGACCAAAGTGCTGATTATTCTGTGATAGTAATCACTATGTAACAATAAGAAATGTGGATCACATTAATCCAGGATTTG
>NW_027826453.1:0-273 GCF_054177405.1 Leptonychotes weddellii | reverse complement strand
TAGCATATGGTGCATTATTTACCACCAAATCAGTGAGTACTTTCAAAGGAATTATAATTTGATTCACAACTGACTTCTTTTTTTTTTTTTTTTAAAGATTTTATTTATTTATTTGAGAGAGAGAGAATGAGAGAGAGCACATGAGAGGGGGGAGGGTCAGAGGGAGAAGCAGACTCCCTGCCGAGCAGGGAGCCCGATGTGGGACTCGATCCAGGGACTCCAGGATCATGACCTGAGCCAAAGGCAGTCGCTTAACCAACTGAGCCACCCAGG
>NW_027826452.1:0-273 GCF_054177405.1 Leptonychotes weddellii | reverse complement strand
AAGAATACTTAATCCAATATATCAAACATATTACATATTAATATGCAGTCAGTATAAAGTAAATTTTGAGACTCTTTTTTTGCTACTAAGTCTTTGAAATCTGGTTTGTATTTTACAGGAACAACACATCTCAATTTTGAATGCTCAATAACCACACATGGCTAGTGCTTACCATATTGGGCAGCACTGATTAGACTCTCTACCCAAGGTCTTTAATTGGACCACACAGGTTGAAAACAGTAATCATTTTAAAATATGTTATAATCCAATATC
>NW_027826451.1:0-273 GCF_054177405.1 Leptonychotes weddellii | reverse complement strand
TATGGAAGATTACTTAAAATGGCTAATGTAGAGGCTGGGGTTACTCATTAAGCATGCATTTCCACTAGAGTTATGGAGTTATGGGCCCTCATGAAAAGGGCCCTGCCATGGCTGTATGTATTTTTTACCAAAATTAGGCACTAATACAGCTCACAATTTCCTTACCTATTTATTTATTTATTTACTTATTTATTTATTTTTTTTTTAAAAGATTTTATTTATTTATTTGCGAGAGAGAGAATGAGAGACAGAGAGCATGAGAGGGAGGAGGGT
>NW_027826450.1:0-273 GCF_054177405.1 Leptonychotes weddellii | reverse complement strand
ACACACATGCACACACCTGCGTGTGCTTGCACACTCGTGCACCGATATGCATACATCCACACCTGAACACATATACACCTGCACGTGCCTGCATGCGCACACAGGCACACACGTGCACACACACACAACTGTACGTGCTGCATGCATGCTCGTGCACCTGTGTACACACACGCACACACCTGCACACATGCACACACACATGCACACCCTTGCAGTACAAGTGGCCAGCAGGTGGTCTGAGGAGAGGCTCTCCCCAGGTGCCAGGGCTTCCTC
>NW_027826449.1:0-273 GCF_054177405.1 Leptonychotes weddellii | reverse complement strand
ACATCCCAGTGGAGATCTTCCTATTTCCTGACTTGTTCACGGTATTGCTTTGGTCTTACCATAGGACTTTTTTCCCCTTAGGAACTGAAATTTGATGGTTCAATTGGTGGTTCACTAGATTTCTGTACCTGAGTAATGTTTTCAGCTGAAGACTATTCAGATCACCTGGGAGCTTTTTGTTTGCAGTCCTTAGCTGATGGCTCCTGAGCTGAGTTCAATTTAGGATGCTTTTTTAAAGCAGTCTTAAACTTGTAATGTTTGGTTTTTGTAACA
>NW_027826448.1:0-2475 GCF_054177405.1 Leptonychotes weddellii | reverse complement strand
TTTTTTTTTTAAAGATTTTATTTATTTATTTGAGACAGAGAGAATGAGATACAGAGAGCATGAGAGGGAGGAGGGTCAGAGGGAGAAGCAGACTCCCTGCCGAGCAGGGAGCCCGATGCGGGACTCGATCCCGGGACTCCAGGATCATGACCTGAGCCGAAGGCAGTCGCTTAACCAACTGAGCCACCCAGGCGCCCAAAGATTTTATTTATTTATTTGACAGAGAGAGAGAGAGAGAGACAGCAAGAGCAAGCATGAGCAGGGGGAGGGGCAAAGGGAGAGGGAGAAGCAGGTTCCCTGCTGAGCCGGGAGCCCGATGCGGGGCTCGATCCCAGGACCCTGGGATCATGACCTGAGCTGAAGGTAGACGCTTAACTGACTATGCCACCCAGGCGCCCCATCTTTTCTTCTTATGAAAAAAAAAGAATACTTCAGTTTTTCTCTTTTCATAGTCATATATTTTATCATCTCCAGACCTGTATATATTGAAAGTTAATAGAAAGTAATGATTAAGATCAGAGTCTTTGAAGTCTAGGTGAAACCCCTGGCCTGTCACTTACTGTGTGACTATGGACAAGTAACCTAGTTTCTCTAAGATTCAGTTTTCTCATCTGTAAAATTATGTTACAAGGGATGCCTGGGTGGCTCAGTTGGTTAAGCGACTGCCTTCGGCTCAGGTCATGATCCTGGAGTTCCAGGATTGAGTCCCCCACTGGGCTCCCTGCGCAGCAGGGAGTCTGCTTCTCCCTCTGACCCTCCCCCCCTCTTATGCTCTCTCTCTCTCAAATAAATAAAATCTTAAAAAAAAAGTATGTTACAATACCTAACACTTATTGAGCACTTATAGCAGGATACACCCTATACACAACAACTTAAGCCCCTTATCTCATGTAGTCCTTAATGATCATACATGGTAGCACTGTTTTATCTTCATCAAAGGGATTAAGAAAGTGGGTCCTATTGAGGCACAACTAACAAAGTGACAGAGCCAAGATTTGAAACCCAGAATTCTGACCTTTGAACCTGGCTCTTAGCCACTGCACTAAATTAACTGCCTATTTCATGATGACATTATAGAAGTAATGTATGGAAAACTCTCAGTATCCAGCACACACATATAAATCCTAGTAAGGGGAGCTATTACGAATTTCACAATTCTTTATCAAGTCTGAGTCCTTTATCTGTCACTGCCCAAAGAATTTGGGCCAAGTGACAAAGGATTATTGGCAAAGTGATTCCTTTTAAATAAGACCTCAAAACTGTGGCACTTATTTTATTCAATACTGTAAGTTAATTAGTAATATCTGGTGAAAACAAAAGTCTAATGGCCCTCATTCTTTCTCTCCTACTGAGTGCTGAGTCTTTTAACAGGCTCACCTGCTTCCCAGTCTCTGGGTCCTATTCCCAAATCTCACACAGATTCCATAATGATTTTTCTTTTCTTTTTTTATTTAAACTCATTTTATTTTTTTAACTTTGTAACAACTGTATTATTTTATTATTTATTTATTTTTATTATGTTATGTTAATCACCATACATTACATCATTAGTTTTTGATGTAGTGTTCTATGATTCATTGTTTGCATACAACATATACTCTATTATTAGTTTCAGGGGCAGAATCCAGTGATTCATCTGTTGCATATAACATCCAATGCTCGTTATATCAAGTGCCCTCCTTACCACCCATCACCCAGTTACCCCATCCCCCCATTCCCCTCCCCTCCAGTAATCTTCAGTTTGTTTCCTAGAGTTAAGAGTCTCTTATGGTTTGTCTCCCTCTCTGTTTTCATCTTACATAATGATCTTTCTAAAATGCCAACTTAATCATGCTGCTACTTTGATTCAAACTTTTCAGTGGCTCTTTAATCTAGTTTAGAACTTCTCAAACTATCTTACCTCACCTTGGGCCACTACCCTTTGAGAACCCCTGAGACCCTGGAGCACAACCTATGTTGGGAAGATCACAGAAAAGCAGGGCCAGAGATGTGGTTGGTATCTAGTTGCCAGAAGTGAATACACAGGACATTCCCCGACTTTTCCAACTTCCTGTATTGACTTTGTGAGGATTACCCAAATGTCCTCTATTCAGCTCTTCTCAATAATTGCAAAAAGTTGACAACTTGAACTAGTTTTTTTTTTTTTTAAAGATTTTATTTATTTATTTGACAGAGAGAGAGACAGCGAGAGAGGGAACACAAGCAGGGGGAGTGGGAGAAGGAGAAGCAGGCTTCCTGCCAAGCAGGGAGCCCGATGCAGGGCTGGATCCCAGGACTCTGGGATCATGACCTGAGCCGAAGGCAGACGCTTAACGACTGAGCCACCCAGGCGCCCCGAACTTGTACTAGTTTTCCACCACAGTAATTGGTGCTTAAATCTCTTAAATAGCAACACTAGCCAAAAATAATTTTTCCACAAATAAAGATCTATATATGCTCTTTACTGCAGGCTTGGTTGACAGAAGACCAAAAGGG
>NW_027826447.1:0-273 GCF_054177405.1 Leptonychotes weddellii | reverse complement strand
AACAGCCCAGGTCACCATTGAACAGCTCACATTGTTAGAAAGTTCTGCCTTGAGTTGAACCCAAATCGGCTTCCCTATGTGATTCTCCCCTCTGCAGTCCTGGGCTACCACTCCCCCTTCTATGTGGCTACCAGCTTCCTTTTCGTGAAAACAGCTCCCCTCCTAGCAGTGCTGGTGTCCTCTTCCCCAGGAGGAGCACCCCAGGTTCTTTCAAGGGCTCCTCCTATGTCATGTGACTCTGCCGCCAAATGCTCGGTCTCCTCCTCCGTGGCC
>NW_027826446.1:0-273 GCF_054177405.1 Leptonychotes weddellii | reverse complement strand
AATGTTTCCAGGGAAAGCCTGTCCTGTGAGGCGACCCCTGTGGGCTACCGTCTACATAATAATGAGTTTTGTTAGTTTGTTTTTTAATGCAGAAACGCGGCCAGCCATGTTTTCATCAGCCTCCACAGCGTTGTGGGTGGAACCTGGGCTGGCCCCAACCCCCATTCCCAGCGGAGGGGCTCCCGCCTTCCCTGAGTCCATGGGACGGGAACTGTGCACCTCACCCCACTTGCCGCGGGGACCTTCTGCCCGCCCCTCGGGTGGGAGACCCCA
>NW_027826445.1:0-273 GCF_054177405.1 Leptonychotes weddellii | reverse complement strand
ACATTTTCTGAGTATGACTGTGAGAGAAATAAAATGAATTTCTTATAATACCATTGCAAATGAAACCAATGTTTGAAGAAGTATTAAAAATTAATAAACTGAGGGGGAAACGGAATGGAGGTTGCCCAGAATAGAAGTGATTTTGTACTTAAGTCTTTTTCTTTAAATGTGAAAATGCTAAGATGCTATTGTTCTCTACACTAATTTCTATTTGATAAGGCAATCTGATTATTACCTGTCAATCCTTCAATAAAAGTATCCCAAACACAAGGA
>NW_027826444.1:0-273 GCF_054177405.1 Leptonychotes weddellii | reverse complement strand
TGTGCATAGTCCAAACTCCTCTTCTTAGAGTTGAAACCAGGGCCTGGAGATTTGGTCCTGGTTGCAGTTTCCTCAGCTGCTCACTACACTAGAATGTCAGCCCCTGGAGGGTATGCATTAACCAGGTCTTTTATTTTCTGTATTCTTTTTTATTATTATTCTTATGTTAATCACCATACATTACATCATTAGTTTTTTTTAATTTTTTATTGTTATGTTAATCACCATACATTACAACTAGTTTTTGATATAGTGTTCCATGATTCATTGTTT
>NW_027826443.1:0-273 GCF_054177405.1 Leptonychotes weddellii | reverse complement strand
TGGGCAGTTTCTAGAACTGCCCAATTGCCATTTAGAAGTCTTGTTCCCAGCCTCTCCTTCTTTTTTTTTTTTTTTTTTTTTTTTTTTTTATTCTTATGTTAATCCCCATACATTACATCATTAGTTCTAGATGAAGTGTTCCATGATTCATTGTTTGTGCATAACACCCAGTGCTCCATGCAGAACGTGCCCTCCTCAACACCCACCACCAGGCCAACCCATCCTCCCACCCCCCTCCCCTCTGGAACCCCCAGCTTGTTTTTCAGAGTCCAT
>NW_027826442.1:0-273 GCF_054177405.1 Leptonychotes weddellii | reverse complement strand
GGATTTGGGGGGAGAGGAAGGAGAAAGGAAAGAGGCAGATCTGCCCGAACTTGAAAGTTTTCTTGTTTATCACGTCCCAGGAAATGAATATGCGGATACTTCCGTAAATTCAAAAAAAAAAAAAAAATAGCCTTAATGACAGCTTAGAGCTACTACGGGGAAAGATGCTGTTTAATACTTTTTTTTTTTAAATTTATTTATTTGACAGAGAGAGAGACATAGCGAGAACAGGAACACAAGCAGGGGGAGTGGGAGAGGGAGAAGCAGGCTTCC
>NW_027826441.1:0-273 GCF_054177405.1 Leptonychotes weddellii | reverse complement strand
TCACCCATTCAACTGCTCTGGGGAGGGTAAGGATGGGGCTAGGGAGACACCATTTGAGGATAATAAAAATAAAGAATCTCAGAAATCAAGATAAAATGATTTTTTTTAAAGATTTTATTTATTTATTTGAGACAGAGAGAATGAGAGAGAGAGAGCACATGAGAGGGGGGAGGGTCAGAGGGAGAAGCAGGCTCCCTGCCGAGCAGGGAGCCCGATGCGGGACTCGATCCAGGGACTCCAGGATCATGACCTGAGCCGAAGGCAGTCGCTTAA
>NW_027826440.1:0-273 GCF_054177405.1 Leptonychotes weddellii | reverse complement strand
TGGTACCCAAAGGGTAAAGGGAAAGGTGAAGCCCTTCTCCCTCCTACTCCCTAGAAATAACAGTTAATAGCAGATTCTTTTTTTTTTTTTTAAAGATTTTATTTATTTATTTGAGAGAGAGAGAATGAGAGACAGAGAGCATGAGAGGGAGGAGGGTCAGAGGGAGAAGCAGACTCCCTGCCGAGCAGGGAGCCCGATGCGGGACTCGATCCTGGGACTCCAGGATCATGACCTGAGCCGAAGGCAGTCGCTTAACCAACTGAGCCACCCAGG
>NW_027826439.1:0-273 GCF_054177405.1 Leptonychotes weddellii | reverse complement strand
GTTTTATATTTTATATTTTTTTTATTTCCTCTAGCATTTCTTTTTGGTTTCTTCTTAGAATTTCCATCTCTCTCCATACATTACTCATCTGATCTTGTATGCAACATGGTTTATCCATTAGAGCCCTTCACATATATATTAATCATTGCTTTAAATTCCTGGTGTGATAAGCCCCAAATCCCTGCCATATCTGAGTTTGATCCTGATGCTTGCTCTGTCCCTTCCAACTAACTGTGTTTTTTGCCTCTTAGCATGTCTTGTAATTTTTTTTTC
>NW_027826438.1:0-273 GCF_054177405.1 Leptonychotes weddellii | reverse complement strand
AGGGACCAAATTACAGTGGTTCTGAAAAAGTTTATCTTTAAATTCTTTATCCTAGAAATTTATATCTGCTCATATTATTTCCAAGAATTCAACACTGTGTACTTATCCAATTATGCAATATAGAATGGAAAGTGTTTTAGAGTATGATGAATTGTACTATCTTTAGATTCAAACTCACTATAAACAGAAAAACTGCTTTCCTTCCAATTTTGTCAAATTGCAAATAGACTGGCATCCTTTTCTGTAGATGACCATGTGCCTAAGAAGCAAGCA
>NW_027826437.1:0-2475 GCF_054177405.1 Leptonychotes weddellii | reverse complement strand
CCCCCGGCTCTGCACAGAGCAGGCCCCCAGCGGCGTGGGCTGCTGGGCGCACGGTTCCTACGGGGAGCACGCCTCTCCCTTTGTTTCGGGCAGCTGCTACCCCGAGAGCGCCGGCCACGCGACGCGGCATTTGGCTGTGTCACCCTGCGTCCTTCCAAGCCCGGAACCTGCCCGTCTCCGGTGCGGGTGGGGACCTGAGAACCGGCCGCTCACCAAGCACGCGTCTGCCCTCGCAAGCGCCCGAGGCCCAACGACACCGTTCCATAGGAATCTCACGGGGTCTCGCCCAGCAGCAGAAATTCCAGGTGAGCTCCCTCTTCGTGCGGGGGAAGATCCCAGGTGCCCAGACCTCCGCTTCCGCTCAGAGTCCCTAAAAACGCTCCACGGAACACCTGACAAATACTGCTCAAGAGCATCGTGCCCTGGCAGGAAAGGAAGGCCTCCTCAAGCCACAAACACCCGGAAGGGGGACCCGGTGAGGCCAGTGGCGTCTGCGCGGCTGAAATGACGTCTCTTTGCGGCCTTGCCGACGAGCTCAGGGGTCAGGAGACACCATCCAGCGTCCTAAACAGGGCGGCGCCGAGTGCGGGTCCCAGAGAGCTGCACACCGTGGGAAGAATTAGCCAGAAACCAGCCCCCACTGACGCCTAACTCCACGGAACGAAAACGGTGGGCCTCACACATGCTGCTGCATCGAGGAGCGGGGTGCCACGGGGGCCACCCTCCCCCGACCACTCCCGGCCACGGCAGACTCAATACCGAACAGTCACGCCAGACTCCCACCGCCTGGAAGCAGCAAGATCTGCCCCCGGCACACCCATCGTCCTCTGAAGACCCATAAAACTCCCCAAAGTCCCAAGGAAAAGGGGCAACTCCCGGTCCAAACTCACAAGTGCACATGCAAACAAGGCGCCAGGACGGAGAGCAGCAGTGAGACAGGACTGAACCCGCCAAGACGTCAGACGCCGGCAGGATCGGACGCAGGACCAACATTCCTCACGTGGTTCAGAAAACAAAAACGTGATGCCTGAAAATCCAAGTCGACTGAACGCTGACCCAAATAACACGTCTAGACGTCACAAGCAGATTCACAGACAACACACGTGGATGGACGGCAGGGCGGACAGAGCACAGCCGAGGACAGACGTGGATAAGTGGGACGGACGGAAGCCAGAGTGCACACGGCCGCCCAGGATGGGGGGCGCACCCAGAGTCCTGCGCTCCCAGGGCTCCCCACACGCCGCCAGTAACGGGAACCCAAGTGCAGACACAGGAGAAGGGAACCACGGGACTCCAGACACAGCCAGCACATCTTCCAAAACGGCCGGGATGAAACACAACACAACACAACGGGCCATCCTCGCCGGAGCATGGAACCACACGGCGGGCACATCCTGGACAGACGCCACCACCCCACCCCACCCAGACCAGCCCCGGGGGAGGGCGGCGCCATCCCGCAGCTCTGCCCGTCGCGAGGCCGCCCGCTCCGAGGCCGTCCCTGAGACGTGCACGCGGATACGTCTGGACCAAAACAAAACACAAAACCGAGCTGTCTGTCCGCAGACAGGGGCTCGCGGACACGCGACGTCCGTCCGCACACATGGGTTCACAGACACGCGGGGTCTCTGCACACAGGGGCACGTGGAGAGACGTGGAGTCTCTGTCTACAAACATGGGTTCGCGGAGACGCAGAGTCTCCGTCCGCAGACGTGGGTTCGCGGAGACGCACCGAGAAGGGCATGGCCACGTGCAAGTTCTGAGTAGCAAGGGCGAAGGCACGGCGAGGGAAGTGGTGTGTGGCGGGGGTAAATCAATCGACAACCACCGCCACAGGAACCGGCAACAAGAACGTGGCTTCCTTTCAAAAGCCGTGTCCGCTGCACAGCACAAAGAGGGGACGAACTGCAGCGTTTCAGGGACTCCGAAGTAAAGACTGCGATTGACCTCGCATCTCGAAAAGGTGCGCAGGTGACAGATCTAAGTGCTGGGAAGGGTACACGCTGCAAAAGTACGAGAGCAAAGGACAAAGGGCGAGGAGAGAAGACACCCAACGTAATTCAGTGAACGGACAAACGTCCCTAAGGCGTACGGGGGTTAAATGCTGCAGTTACAGAGCAAAGAAGTCAGTATTTATTTGTAAGACACACGTGTAACACCTAGGAGCAGAAAGTTTCTAAACCCTGGCAATACGGGCCAGCTTCTGTGGCCCTCGAAGGCTCGTGTGTGGCTGCAGGACGGTCCACACCGCCCAGCGATTGCCTGCACCCCTGCGGAAGGGCTAGTACACTGCCCTGTGGGCACGACAGAGAAGCCCCCATGACCTAGGCTGCGTGAGCCTCGGCACCCAGACCCGGGCCGGGCCGCGCACGGAGCCTCGGCACCCAGACCCGGGCCGGGCCGCGCACGGAGCCTCGGCACCCAGACCCGGGCCGGGCCGCGCACGGAGCCTCGGCACCCAGACCCGGGCCGGGCCGC
>NW_027826436.1:0-273 GCF_054177405.1 Leptonychotes weddellii | reverse complement strand
AAACTCTTCTTTTCAGTTGTACTAAGAAAAGTGAGATTAGTCTCGCTAAATAGTGCTGTACACGTACAATGATTCTTAAACAACACACACACACATATATATGTGGATATATAATTTGTGTATATATACTTTGATGGGGTGGGTTAGTCGGATTCTCCAAGGAATCAGAACCAATGGGAAATATATAAATATATAATAAGGAATTGTGTCATGCAATAATGGAGGCTGACAAGCCCCAAGATCTACAGTCCACAAGCTAGAGAACTGAAGAGC
>NW_027826435.1:0-273 GCF_054177405.1 Leptonychotes weddellii | reverse complement strand
ATGGGGTCCTCAATTATGTTTAACAGATAAAGGGGTCCTAAGACCAAAAAGTTTATGAGCCACTATCTTAAATTTACCAGAATAAGTGGGAGTCTACCATTGGATTATTTTTTTTATTAACTAAGTGCCTATGATTTAACCTCTTTAAGCTTTTAATTTCTCCAACTTTTCATGATGAAATGCTTTTTTATTTTTTTTTTTAATTTTTATTTTGTTTTTTTCTATTTATTTTTTTTATTCTTATGTTAATCCCCATACATTACATCATTAGTT
>NW_027826434.1:0-273 GCF_054177405.1 Leptonychotes weddellii | reverse complement strand
AATAGAGGAGGGAAAAATTAGTAAAAATGGGGAAAGTGAGAGAAGTTGAGAGGGCTTCTTTGAAAGGATTCAATAGAATACAATTTACAGTGAAATACATGAAATCAGTAATTTTTAGTATATTGTAGTTAGCACCTCATCCTCTTCACTTGAAATGTGCAAATAACTTCAAAAACAGTAGCAAATTTTGAAAATGGCAGTTGTGAGTATAAATCTTTTACCATTCTGTCATTTTACGTTTACATATATGCTTAATTTCAAGAATAAGCTTAA
>NW_027826433.1:0-273 GCF_054177405.1 Leptonychotes weddellii | reverse complement strand
CTAATACATAAAAATTCCATAAAATATCATTATCATTGCAATTTCATTCCTAGGAATATATCCAAGAAAAAATAAAACATGTGTCTACACAAGTACTTATACATGAATGTGCATAGCTCAAATGTCCATCAATTGATAAATGGCTAAATAAATGTGGTATATCCATACAATGAAATATTCTCCAAGAATTAAAAAAAAAATTGCTGCTATATACTACAACATGAATGAATCTTGAAAATATTATGCTATGTGAAAAATGACAGATATAAAAAA
>NW_027826432.1:0-273 GCF_054177405.1 Leptonychotes weddellii | reverse complement strand
TTACACAAGGGTAACTTCTACTCTGTTTTCAGAGTTTCTCCCGTGTTTGTAGATTCTTAAAAATAATCAGCCCAAAATAATCCTTATGCCAAGAGGCATATTTTCAAGTGGCACATTCTGCTCCAGTTCAACCTCAGGGACAGAGTTGAGTCATGGTGGCAAAGATTTTCTGGGGCCTACAGTGTCTATTTACTATCTGGCCCTTTACAGAAAAAGTTTTCTAGAATACTCCAAAACTGGAATCCAAGACAGGTTATATATCTGCTCCCAGGG
>NW_027826430.1:0-273 GCF_054177405.1 Leptonychotes weddellii | reverse complement strand
CCCCAAAAAGCCCTTGTGCATTTCCACTTCTGCTCTGACATTGCCATCTGAACATGCCCTGGTCAGCCTGCGGAACAATGAGCCCTGAGTGGCCTCCACTGCCCTTTTAATAGTCAACCTACTGCCACATTGGTGAGGAAGCCCCACCGAGACCAAAAGAATCTCACAACTGCAAATAGCCACAATTTCCTAGACACACAAACTGGTGAGCTAAATCAAGTCCTCTCCTTTTTTTTTTTTTTATTATTTTTTTTATTCTTATGTTAATCCCCA
>NW_027826429.1:0-273 GCF_054177405.1 Leptonychotes weddellii | reverse complement strand
TGGGTGGCTCAGATGGTTAAGTGTCTGCCTTCGGCTCAGGTCATGATCTCCAGGTCCTGGGAGCAAGCCCTACGTCAAGCCCAGCGTCGGGCTCCCCGCTTACTGGGGAGCCTGCTTCTCCCTCTCCCTCTGCCTCTCCCCACTGCTCATGCTCTTTCTCTCTCTGTATCTCTGTCTCAAATGAATAAATAAAAAAAAAATCTTTAAAAAAAATAAAAGAAATAAATTCCTGTTGTAATGGCCAACAGACACATGAAAAAGTGCTCAACATCA
>NW_027826428.1:0-273 GCF_054177405.1 Leptonychotes weddellii | reverse complement strand
ATCAAGACCTTTGCACAATGGAGCAGGTTTGCCTCCAAACTCATGGTCATGCACGGATTTTTTTTCTCCTTTGTAAAAAAAATTGTTTCTCCTTTCTGCCTCCTGTGAGTGTAAAAAGGGACCGGAGGTTTACCTCTCCGGAAGTGGCTCCAAGACAACTTCTAAATTCTATGACAGAGACTCCTGAGCCCCCGGCTTCTCAGTCGGGCCCAGAGCTGACCTGCAGCCTGAGCAGTGTACCCTCCTGGACACCCCCGGGGTTAGGAGAAAAAA
>NW_027826427.1:0-273 GCF_054177405.1 Leptonychotes weddellii | reverse complement strand
CCCAAAGTTCCCCCCCCAATTAGATATTTTATTTTCACACTATATAAGCACAAGGTTGAAAAAAAATCTAAATATGGTAGATACACCTACTCTATTCATTCAACTTTTTCTTTTTGTGTTCCTCATTCATCAGAATGGAAGAAGATAATTTATTTTCATTTTTTTGTTTTTTAAATATCAGCTTTATTATCTTCTTCTTTTTTTTAACAGATAATGTATTATTTGTTCCAGAGGTACAGGTCTGTGATTCAACAGTCTTACACAATTCACAGC
>NW_027826426.1:0-2475 GCF_054177405.1 Leptonychotes weddellii | reverse complement strand
AAAAAAAAAAGCTATAATGGGGGCACCAGGGTGACTCAGTTGGTTAAGCTTCTGCCTTTGGCTCAGGTTGTGATCCCAGGTCCTGGGATCAAGCCCCACATCAGGTTCCCCACTTGGTGGGGAGCCTGCTTCTCCCTTTCCTTCTGCTCCTCCCCTCCACTCATGCTCTCTCCCTCTCTCAAATAAATAAATAAAAATCTTTTTTTTTTAAAGCTATAATGGCTCCTAACTGCCAGGACAATTAAGTTCTAAATTTAGAAGCATGGCTTTTAAACTTCTCATGAGCTCGCTTTCTTCACCTTTAGTTCTTGGTAAACACAATCCTATCCACACAAACCTTACAGTCTGGCCAAACCAAAGACTTGAACCATCACAAACATACCATATTCCACACCTCCTTGAAGATTTTGTTCAAGTACCACTTCTTCCATACAAGTTTTCCTAAACCTACCATACAAGAGTGGACCATTCCTCTTCCATGTCCCATGGCACTCTCTGTTGCATATTCACTACAGGTCCTCTTCTAGATTGTAAACCCTTTAACAGGTACTGGGGCTTATTCACCTAGCATAATAACTGGTACATAGCTTCAATTCAATGTTTATTAAATGAATTAATTAATAAGAGCCACTGCTCCTGCAGCTAAGAATAGTCCTTCATGTTTCCCAGAGCCTCTGTAGTAGAATACCTTATATTCTCCACATCATCTAGAATAGCACAGTACTTCAGGTGTTTTATAAAGCAAACACACAATTGGTAAAAAAGTAATGTTTTATTGCCAAAGTCTGGGCAAGACTTTGCATGGATATGTGTGTGTGCACACATGTGTTTGTGTGTGTGAGAGAGAGAGAGAGAGAGAGCATGCTTTTTTTTTAATTATCTGAATGTTTGATCTTTTTTTAAAAATTTTTTTGTTATGTTAATCCCCATACATTACATCATTAGTTTTAGATGTAGTGTTCCATGATTCATTGTTTGTGCATAACACCCAGTGCTCCATGCAGAACGTGCCTCCTCAATACCCATCACCAGGCTAACCCATCCTCCCACTCCCCTCCCCTCTAGAACCCTCAGTTTGTTTTTCAGAGTCCATCGTCTCTCATGGTTCGTCTACTCCTCCGATTTCCCCCCCTTCATTCTTCCCCTCCTGCTATCTTCTTCTTCTTTTTTTTTTTCTTAACATATATTGCATTATTTGTTTCAGAGGTACAGATCTGAGATTCAACAGTCTTGCACAATTCACAGTGCTTACCAGAGCACATACCCTCCCCAGTGTCTATCACCCAGTCACCCCATCCCTCCCACCCCACCCCCCACTCCAGCAACCCTCAGTTTGTTTCCTGAGATTAAGAATTCGAGAGAGCATGCTTTTGTTCCTCTGCTGCCAGAGTGAACGGGCATGTGTTCTTGACATCCCAAGTAGGAAGGCAGAATATATTTTATCATGAAAACAATGCTAAAAATAGTGATTGGATAACACAATTTTTATATTTATTCAGATTTATGAGTCATATTACTATAGAGTGACATTATGAGCTATAAGTAACATAATTCAGCTAAATTAAGCACTGCATTTGTATTTTGGATATCCTGGAAAACTTACTACCTGTGGTGGATACTGTGATGTGCTTTCCAGATACCCGTTCAAGAATGAAGGACTTTGGGGCACCTGGGTGGCTCAGTTGTTAAGCGTCTGCCTTCGGCTCAGGTCATGATCCCGGGGTCCTGGGATCGAGCCCCCCTCGGGCTCCCTGCTCTGTGGGGAGCCTGCTTCTCCCTCTCCCACTCCCCCTGCTTGTGTTCCCTCTCTCGCTGTGTCTCTCTCTCTGTCAACTAAAATAAAATCTTAAAAAAAAAAAAGAATGAAGGACTTCAAGAATAAAACATCTAGAAATAAATTTAGTCAAGGAGGTGAAAGACCTTTATATAGAAAGCTACAAGACATTAATGAAAGAAATTGAAGAACACAGAAATAAATGGGAAGATATTCTGTGTTCAAGGACTAGAAGAATCAACATTGTTAAGATGTTTATGCTACTCAAAGCAATCTACAGATTCAATGCAATCCATATCAAAATTCCAATGGAATTGTTCAAAGAAATAAATAGACCTCATCAAGATACAAAGCTTTTGCCCAGCAAAGGAAACAGTCAACAAAACTAAAAGGCAGCCTATGGAATGGGAGAAGATATTTACAAATGACATATCAGATAAAGGGCTCATCATATCATATCCAAGATCTAAAAAGAACTTATCAAACTCAACACCCAGAAAACAAATAATCCAGTCAAGAAATGGGCAGAAGATATGAACAAACATTTCTCCAAAGAAGACATACAAATGGCCAACAGACACATGAAAAAATGCTCCACATAACTTGTCATCAGGGAAATACAAATCAAAACCACAATGATATGCTGAGCGAAATAAGTCAATCAGAGAAAGACATGTATCATATGACCTCACTGATATGAG
>NW_027826425.1:0-273 GCF_054177405.1 Leptonychotes weddellii | reverse complement strand
AAGGAACTAAAAAAAAAGTTGAAGCTCTAATGTGAAGTTAAAACTCTAAGGTTACTAAGGAGTTGATTACTCAGTTTTTAAAAATAGTATGAAAAATGGTTTCCAAGCCATCTTTGGGACATCTTTATGGCCTTTGGGACCACCTCCAATCCAAGAGACAATGAGAAATGGATTAGCACAATTAAATTCTAGCCATTCACTGAAATGCTCACAGGAAGAGGAGACCTTTAATTCAGGGTATGTAGTTGGGGGAAAAATTGTAAGAAAGAACTT
>NW_027826424.1:0-273 GCF_054177405.1 Leptonychotes weddellii | reverse complement strand
ATTAATGGGCTACATGATTTGCAGCTGATTTCTCCCAGCTCCCTCTGGGCTCTCCTACCTATCATGGGGGTGTCCACAAGTCTAGACAAGTAGACTTTAAAACTGTGTTCACATCACTACACATTCTACTTGTTTTGTTACTCATGTACATGGCCATTTCAGAAATTCCTAGAATAGTCTGGTACACTAAGTATCAGTCATGATTTTCAGCTCCTAGTAACCCATTGTGTGTGATTCTGGCCTGAAGTAAGAATTTAGACATGTGGTCACTCT
>NW_027826423.1:0-273 GCF_054177405.1 Leptonychotes weddellii | reverse complement strand
ACTGAACGAAGACTTAGTAACCTCTTGAGTGACCCAACCATTGGATGGGCTTCCCTGTGAAGTAGTGAGCTCCGTGCCACTAGAGAAATGTGAACTGAGGCTGAATATTCTGGAAGAGATACTTGTCTATAGCACTGAGATGTCTAGACGGTGTGAGAGACCTCTTGTAACTGTAACTTACTGTGATTTTTTTTTTTTTTCCTGAATGCGTGAACGCAACTTGCTTCTCCATAAGGATCCACCTTGGAGGGTAGGAAGTGATCCAGGAAAAGA
>NW_027826422.1:0-273 GCF_054177405.1 Leptonychotes weddellii | reverse complement strand
TTTGATTTGGATTTCCCTGATGCCAAGCAATGCTGAGCAATTTTGCATGTGTCTGTTGGCCATTTGGATGTCTTCTTCGGAAAAAGGTCTGTTCGTGTCTTCTGCCCATTTCTTGATTGGATCATTTCTCCTTTGGGTGTTGAGTTTGATAAGTTCTTTATAGATTTTGGATACTAGCCCTTTATCTGATATGTCATTTGCAAATATCTTCTCCCATTCTGTTGGTTGTCTTTTGGTTTTGTTGGCTGTTTCTTTTGCTGTGCAAAAGCTTTT
>NW_027826421.1:0-273 GCF_054177405.1 Leptonychotes weddellii | reverse complement strand
AAAAAAAAAAGAAATGTTTTTCTATTTTGTTTGGTGTAGCCTGATATGATGATGTGCCATTTTCAATGTATAGGGCTGAGAAAGAGGAATACCCTATTGTTAGAGATGCTCCTGTCATTCAGGCACTATAGGGAGTGAAATTAAAATTATACAGCCCAGGGCTGGCAGGGGGTTTGCATTTAAGATTCTCAGCATGAGACTTTGAATGCTCACAGGCACCAGCTCTTTCCTAGATGAGGGGTCTTCCTCTGTGCCTGATGCATTATTGAGGGC
>NW_027826420.1:0-273 GCF_054177405.1 Leptonychotes weddellii | reverse complement strand
AGGTCATGATCCCAGGGTCCTGGGATCCAGCCCTGCATCGGGCTCCCTGCTTAGCGGGAAGCCTGTTTCTCCCTCCCCCACTCCCCCTGATTATGTTCCCTCTCTTGCTGTGTCTCACTCTGTCAAATAAATAAATTAAATATTAAAAAAAAAGAATTCCTGGGCTCCTGGGTGGCTCAGTTGATTAAGCGACTGCCTTTGGCTCAGGTCATGATCCTGGAGTCCCTGGATCGAGTCCCGCATCGGGCTCCCTGCTTGGCAGGGAGTCTGCTT
>NW_027826419.1:0-273 GCF_054177405.1 Leptonychotes weddellii | reverse complement strand
GGGAGTGGGAGAGGGAGAAGCAGGCTTCCCGCGGAGCAGGGAGCCCGATGCGGGGCTCGATCCCAGGACCTGGAATCATGACCTGAGCCGAAGGCAGACGCTTAACGACTGAGCCACCCAGGTGCCCCATCAAAGTGTATCTCACATGCTGACATCGTTTCACGTAAGGATCCTTCTTCGACACAGGTATTTGGTATGCATAGATAAAAGTGTCTCAAAATGTTTAGATCACATGCTACAGATTGAGACAATGAGCCAAGGAGTATGTTTGCT
>NW_027826418.1:0-273 GCF_054177405.1 Leptonychotes weddellii | reverse complement strand
CACGGCCCTTTCACAAAATGGATATGCGTGAAATTTTCACAAATAATGATGTTTATAAAACAGACTTGTGGCTGAGAGTGTATTAGGTTGTTTGGAGAGGTGAATTAGCATCTTTTGTCTATTTGTGGTCTCCTGCGAGATGCTCAGGAATGCAGTGACCAATTCCTTTTCATGCTGTTGACAGAATTGCTTCTTATCCACAAACAGATTCCCGTCGTCCTTTTATGCTGCCAGGCAGCTCTCCGCTACCCAGATGGCCAGAAACAGATTCTT
>NW_027826417.1:0-273 GCF_054177405.1 Leptonychotes weddellii | reverse complement strand
ATCTGACAGTGTTTCTTGTCCCACCACCCAGAAACCATGGCTGGCACAAGTGATGGGAGACTGACTTTGCACACGGGAAGGCCATTTCCTACTTTTGGCAGCAGTTTCTAGGGCTAAATATTAGACCTTGGTGGGTGAAAGGTGAATGAATGGGGCCAACTCTGCCTGGAGGTTCCTTCTCCTCAGATTCCCTCTAGAACCGGGTGTGGCGTGGGGCTGAACCTGGAGCCAGCTACCCCAGCTCTCCAGCTAAGAGGGGGAGGATTCTTTCTC
>NW_027826416.1:0-273 GCF_054177405.1 Leptonychotes weddellii | reverse complement strand
GCTTCTTTGGATTTGAATTCATGGAGGAATATTTATTTTGGTGGCATAGGAATACATAAACTGAGAATGGCAAGGCAGTTTGAAATTATATTGTGGAAGTTTTGGTTGGAGTGCCAACAAATTTGCACTAAGTTCTTTAAGTAATGACAATCTAGTGTATACTTTTCTTTTTTTTTTTGATATTCATTGACTTTTTTTTTATTCTTATGTTAATCCCCATACGTTACATCATTAGTTTTAGATGAAGTGTTCCATGATTCATTGTTTGTGCAT
>NW_027826415.1:0-2475 GCF_054177405.1 Leptonychotes weddellii | reverse complement strand
ACAGGATCGTAGGGGAAGGGAGGGAAAAATGACACAAGACGAAACCAGAGAGGGAGACAAACCATAAGAGACTCTTTAATCTCAGGAAACAAACTGAAGGTTGCTGGAGGGGAGAGGGGTGGGAGGGCTGGGGTGGCTGGGTGATGGGCATTAGGGAAGGTAAGTACTACCATGAGCGCTGTGAATTGTGTAAGACTGATGAATCACAGATTTGTACCCCTGAAACAAATAATACATTATGTTAATTTAAAAAAATTTTTAAAAATTAAAAAGAAATTAAAAAAATTAATTAAAGGAAAGTTGATTTAAAATTATTACTGGAGGTTATTTTCTAGGAGTGCCATTCAGTGGATGATTTGTATACTTATTTACATATGCTACTAATTCTATGATCATGGAATAGATTAATTTTTTTTTTTAAAGATTTTATTTATTTATTTGACAGAGAGAGACACAGCGAGAGAGGGAACACAAGCAGGGGGAGTGGGAGAGGGAGAAGCAGGCTTCCCGCGGAGCAGGGAACCCAATGCGGCACTCGATCCCAGGACTCTGGGATCATGACCTGAGCTGAAGGCAGATGCTTAACGAACTGAGCCACCCAGGCGCCCCGATTTTAATTTTTTATACTGGAATTATTTATGAGGCCATCCTCTGCAGTGGTGAAGAGCCTGGACCCTGGGGTCAGACTGCTGGGGTTCAAGTCCTAGTTCCCACTTATGAGCTCTGTCATCGTGACCAATTTACTTAACTTCTTTGCCCCTCAGTTTCCATATCTGTAAATTGGGGAAGGTAACGGCAGCTCCCAGTCAGTCTTGTTGAATGGCTCACCAAGCTAACCGAAGGTACTTTAGCACGGTGCCTGGGGTAAGGTCGGTGCTTCCTAAGTATCTCTTGTTAATATATTGTTATTTTAAATGTTTCATCAATGTCTTGGTTAAAATTTCAATTATGTTTTCTCTGTCTTATCTCCTAGAAGATCTGGCCCCAGTTGATAATGGGCACCCAAGGAAGACACATTAATTTGCCAACTATAAAAATTATCATGGTTGGGTCTTTTCTGGTATGGAATGCAAAATAAAGTGAACTGTCTCCCCAGATCAACTCTTTGGTAGTAAGATGCCGTCTGAGTAGCTGTGGTTCTATGGTTCATTTGGTAGAGTGTTCTGGAGTCTACAGGACCGGTGTCCTGGGCCTGGGGCCATTTTGCTCTGCAGCCACATGAGAACCACTTAGTACCCCCAGTCCTCAGTGATCTTTTCTATCAAATGAGGAATGAGGACTACCTGCTCCATGTCTTTGGGGGCCCTGGCTTGGCATCTTCCAATTGGATTCTAAGTAGATGGCAGAGGCCCATCTCTGCAACACTGCTCTTAACAGCTAACTTTCCTATTTTTAAATATGAATATGTACCAGATGATCCACTTTCAACCTGCAGCAAGGAAAATTCACAGTGAAATGACTGCCACAATCCACGAGGAGTCTCAAGTTGTAAAAGCTGAAATCTATACAGCTCTTGGGTGCTAAATGTCTTATTCTATAAAAAGAGATGGGTGGTATTTCAGAAGCTTTGGATACATTACGAGAGAGCTGTCACTCTTAACACTCGATTATCTTCCTAGCTCCAGGACACTTGGCTCGGGCAACACAGAGGCAGCTGAAAGGGCTCCAGCCTCTAACACTTGCTCCTGGCACGCGAGACACTGTCCGTGGAAGCTCCAGGTCAGCCAGCCCCATGGCACACGGAGCCACCAACCTTATTTACGTGGCTCTGATCCGAGACTAGAATAGTGACTCTTCGCAGGGGTTGGGGGGTGAGGCGAGGAGAGGCAGGGCAGCATGAGAGAAGCATCTGTGCATCTTTTTCCAAAATAACCATCACCCTCCCGCCCACCACCATTCTGATACACCCTGGCTGAAAAAGGAGGGGACGGTGTGGGACATAATGTATTTTAGAAAGCTCCCTACGAAAAGTCTTCAAAGAGCTCCCACTCACTGCCCTCCTTCCCACCCTGCCCCAACCCCTATAGAAAAGCCTAGTCCTCTAGCTAAGTGTTGTCTGACAAACACCAATTATTACGGAAAGCAAATAAAAGATATGAAAAGGGAAGCTCCCGAAGATTTGGGCTCCGCCAAGTGCTAGTTGGCACCAAGGTAGAACGTCCTCCTACTATAACACATAGAAAAGATGATAAACTCATATTTTTAAATATGTAGATGAGCCTAGAAATAGGCCCTAGAACTGGGGATCCAATGCCCAGGGACGGGGGGAGGGGGTCGGGGGGTGGGCAGAAGACTTTTGACCCCAGCACCACAGAGATGGGTGAACAGAGCCTGGTCCACTGGTGGAGGACTCCAAGAAAACTCTGCCAACCAGGAAGCCTGCCTCTGCCTGGGGTCCAAGGAGCGGAGCGCAAGGAGGGCAAGAAAGAATCTTCCGAGAGAAACAGTGTCTCCCAACCACCACCCCAAGCATGG
>NW_027826414.1:0-273 GCF_054177405.1 Leptonychotes weddellii | reverse complement strand
CCAAATCCATTGGTTTATATTCTATCTAGAGTTTATGCCCTAACTAAAGATGCTTCACGGGGGGAAAGATGGCAGAGGAGTAGGGGACCCTATTTCAACTGGTCCCCGGAATTGAGCTGGATATCTACCAGACCACTCTGAGCACCCACGAAACCAGCCTGAGATGTAAGAAGATCTGGATCTCTACAAACAGAATATCGCAGGCAGTTGGTTTTGAGGTACAAAGCGGAGAGCCGTGATTCTGCGGGCAGATATCGGAGGATAAACGGCAAC
>NW_027826413.1:0-273 GCF_054177405.1 Leptonychotes weddellii | reverse complement strand
AATATCATCCTTTTGGATGACTCTATGTCTTTAGCTCTATATTTTTGTAAACCCATAAATATGTGCAGTGAGGTAGTAAAGTTAATCACTCTAAAAAAGCCAATAGCAGAGTTCTTTTAAAGAAAGGAACTGCGGGGCGCCTGGGTGGCTCAGACGTTAAGCGTCTGCCTTCGGCTCAGGTCATGATCCCAGGGTCCTGAGATTGAGCCCCACATCGGGCTCCCTGCTCGGTGGGAAGCCTGCTTCTCCCTCTCCCACTCCCCCTGCTTGTGT
>NW_027826412.1:0-273 GCF_054177405.1 Leptonychotes weddellii | reverse complement strand
ATTGCGAAATAGGAAAGAACTGATACAAATATATAGTTGTGTCTGGATTCCAGTCTGTAAGTTGCCAGAGGAGGTGAGTAGTTTATTAACAAATACAAAGGAAGAACAAACATCACATAGAAAAATATACAGCCTTGAAAGCAATAAAGAAAAACGTATCTAAACAACTTTAAGATACCATTCTGGAACTATTAAACTAATAAAAACAAATAAAAATGATAAATCTCATGTTAACAAAACTGTGGGGCAGTATGTACTTACATGTTGCTGGCG
>NW_027826411.1:0-273 GCF_054177405.1 Leptonychotes weddellii | reverse complement strand
CCTGCTTGTTCTCTCTCTCTCTCTCTGACAAATTAAAAAAAAAAAAAAATCTTAAAAAAAAGCCTCCATTCTCTAAGCTGTGCTAGTCACCTAAATGCAGAATCAAGCAAATTCACACTAGGATAGGGGCACCTGGGTGGCTCAGTTGGTTAAGTGTCTGCTCTGCCTTCAGCTCAGATCATGATCCCAGGGTATGGGATAGAGCCCCACATCAGGCTCCCTACTCAGGGGGAGTCTGCTTCTCCCTCTGCCCCTCCCCTGCTTGTGCTCTCT
>NW_027826410.1:0-273 GCF_054177405.1 Leptonychotes weddellii | reverse complement strand
AAAAATCTTAAAAAAAAAAAAACAAAACCTGATTCTGTTCTACATGTAAAATATTACGGGTTTGTGGATTTTGGGGGGGGGGGGCATGGTTTTATTATACATTGTCAGCTTTTATTTCAACATTCACCCATATTCCTTAAGTTTCCTGGGCTTCTTGTAGAGAATGGCTTCCAACCTTCTCACTTCTTATTTATTTTCTTCTCACTTCTTTTAAATGCCAATGTATTAGGACGATACCCTATCTGCCATGCAGCTGTGTGCATTAACACACTG
>NW_027826409.1:0-273 GCF_054177405.1 Leptonychotes weddellii | reverse complement strand
CCATATTGAGTCACATGGCTCTGCCAAACTTTAAGGGGACAGAAAGTACCGTCCCACGATGGGTCTAGGAATACTGGTGGACGGCTCTCATGGTTACAGTATCTCTCACAGTTTTCTCTCAGACCCTAACATCTCTGCTAAACTCTAGACTGGTGGATCAAAGTGCCTACTTGACATCTCTTGGATATAGGAGACAATTCAAACTTCGGATATCCAAACCAAAATTCTCGGCTTCTCGCTCACCCTCACCTCCTATTGCCTGATTTGTCACTG
>NW_027826408.1:0-273 GCF_054177405.1 Leptonychotes weddellii | reverse complement strand
TGAGCCTAGTGGGCAGGGGAGACTCCCTTCCTCAATGCCCTTACTCCCAGGACAGCCTAAGCAGGCAATGAAGGGATTCCTTTCTGATGAAAGTAACCAGGACCAAAGAAAGAACCGACAAGTACTAACACGTCAGTATCCCTTAACCAGATGAACAGTTTCCCCAGTCAGTTGTCCTGGAGTGAAGCGACCAATTCCCGCAGGCAAAAGTGCCCCGTGCCCTCAGATTGGCTTTGTAATAATTCTATTTTAAATATGCATGGACAAAGGATC
>NW_027826407.1:0-273 GCF_054177405.1 Leptonychotes weddellii | reverse complement strand
AATCACAGACCACATAACAGCTTACTCTATCTCCTGTGATCACCCAGAAAATTGGAAATAAATATATTATTTTATTTTATTTTTTTCAATATTTGTTATTATGTTATGTTAATCACCATATTACATCATTAGTTTTTGATGTAGTGTTCCATGATTCATTGTTTGCGCATAACACCCAATGCTCCATGAAGAACGTGCCCTCCTTAATACCCACCACCAGGCCAACTCATCCCCCCACCCCCTTCCGCTCTAGAGCCCTAGGTTTGTTTTTCA
>NW_027826406.1:0-273 GCF_054177405.1 Leptonychotes weddellii | reverse complement strand
ATAACCCTCAGGCGGGTAAAGATAAACCCTACAGAGACTAAGAGATCTGCAACGGTCAGTAAAATGTTGAAGGCCTAGTAGTCTGGAAGAATGCCAGGACATCCTCTCAAAATAAAGAAGAAATAATGTGCTCTGGTAAGCGCTGTGAACTGTGCAAGACTGTTGAATCTCAGATCTGTACCTCTGAAACAAATAATGCGATATATGTTAAGAAAAAAAAAAGAAGAAGAAGATAGCAGGAAGGGAAGAATGAAGGGGGGGAAATCGGAGGGG
>NW_027826405.1:0-273 GCF_054177405.1 Leptonychotes weddellii | reverse complement strand
CCCAATATAAGTAATCAAAAACTGCAATGTTTCTATTGATGGAAAAGTAAACTCAGGAATCAAGTTAGTAATATTGATAACAGTGCTTGAAATTACTGTAGATAACTAACTGTAAACTCATATTACAGAAGTAAAATGTAGAAATTCCTGAAGCAACGATAATTTTTAAGGTTTTATGCTTTTTAAAACATACCTCTCACAAGAAATTGAAACATGCTGAATGGTAGTGGTGGTTTTCCATTGTTTGTTAAAGATTTGTCTTTATCTTCAGAT
>NW_027826404.1:0-2476 GCF_054177405.1 Leptonychotes weddellii | reverse complement strand
AAAGGAATGAAATCTTGCCATTTGCAATGACGTGGATGGAACTGGAGGGTATTATGCTGAGCGAAATAAGTCAATCAGAGAAAGACATGTATCATATGATCTCACTGATATGAGGAATTCTTAATCTCAGGAAACAAACAGGGTTGCTGGAGTGGTGGGGGGTGGGAGGGATGGGGTGGCTAAGTGATAGACATTGGGGAGGGTATTGCTATGGTGAGCACTGTGAATTGTGCAAGACTGATAAATATAGATGTGTACCTCTGAAACAAATAATATATTATATGCTAAAAAGAAGAAGAAGAAGAAGATAGCAGGAAGGGAAAAATGAAGGGGGGGGAAATAGGAGGGGGAGATGAACCATGAGAGTATGGACCCTGAGAAACAAACGGAGGGTTCTAGAGGGGAGGGGGTGGGGGGATGGGTTAGCCTGGTGATGGGTATTAAAGAGGGCACATACTGAATGGAGCACTGGGTGTTATACACAAACAATGAATCATGGAACACTATATCAAAAACTAATGATGTAGTGTATGGTGATTAACACAACATAATAAAAAAAATAAAATGATTAAGTTTAAACACATAAAAAAAAAAGAACCATTGCTGCAGAAGCTATATATTTTATTTTTTCACTCAACATTACCATATTCACATTTTCCATATCATGATTAACACACTCATTTCAATAACTGCTTAGGATTTACAATACTGGAATTATAATTGATATTTATAATTTATAATCCTAAAATTTATAATCCTAGATCATATAATTCAAGTTGTTATTCGTTCATTTTGTAATATATGCTGTGTATCTTCTAACAAACAATGTTCTAGATACTATGGATATAATATCAGAATGCAAAATATTCTACTTAATCATTACTCACTTTGGTAATTTCCATTTTCTCACCAAATAATTGATGCTAAAGCTAAATACCTTTTTAATGTAAAGGCTCCCCCCCTTATGTTATGTTAATCACCATACATTACATCATTAGTTTTTGATGTAGTGTTCCATGATTCATTGTTTGCGTGTAACACCCACTGCTCCATTCAGTATGTGCTCTCTTTAATATCCATCACCAGGCTAAAACATCACCCCACACTCCACCCATAGAACCCTCAGTTTGTTTCTCAGAGTCCAGAGTCACTCATGGTTCATCTCCCCTCTGATTTCCCCCCTTCATTTTTCCCTGCCCACTATCTTCTTCTTCTTCTTCTTTTTTTTAACATATAATGTATTATTGGTTTCACAGTTACAGGTCTGTGATTCAACAGTCTTGCACAATTCACAGTGCTCACCATAGCACATACCCTCCCCAATGTCTATCACCCAACCACCCCCCACCACTCCAGCAAACCTCAGTTTGTTTCCTGAGATTAAGAATTCCTCATAGCAGTGAGATCATATAAGACATGTCTTTCTCTGATTGACTTATTTTGCTCAGCATAATACCCGCATGTTCCATCCATGTCATTGCAAATGGCAAGATTTCATTCCTTTTGATGGCTGCATAATATTCCATTGTATATATATACCACTTCTTCTTTATCCATTCATCTGTCGATGGACATCTTGGCTCTTTCCATAGTTTGGTTATTGTGGACATTGCTGCTATAAACATTAGGGGTGCATGTACCCCTTCGGATCCCTATATTTGTATCTTTGGGGTAAATACCCAGTAGTGCAATTGCTGGGTTGTAGGGTAGCTCTATTTTCAACTTTTTGAGGAACCTCCATACTGTTTTCCAGAGTGCCTGCACCAGCTTGCATTCCCAACAACAGTGTAGGAGGGTTCCCCTTTCTCCACATCCCCGCCAACATCTGTCGTTTCCTGACTTGTTAATTTTAGCCATCCTGACTGGTGTGTGGTGGTATCTCATTGAGGTTTTGATTTGGATTTCCCTGATGCCGAGTGGTGTTGAGCACTTTTTCATGTGTCTGTTGGCCATTTGGATGTCTTCTTTGGAAAAATATCTGTTCATGTCTTCTGCCCATTTTTTGGTCAGACCATTTGTTTTTGGGTGTTGAGTTTGATAAGTTCTTTATAGATTTTGGATACTAGCCCTTTATCTGATATGTCACATGCAAATATTTTCTCCCATTCTGTTGGTTGTCTTTTGGTTTTGTTGACTGTTTCTTTTGCTGTGCAAAAGCTTTTTATCTTGATGAGGTCCCAATAGTTCATTTTTGCCCTTGCTTCCCTTGCCTTTGGCGATGTTTCTAGGAAGAAGTTGCTGCAGCTGAGTTTGAAGAGCTTGCTCTGCCTGTGTTCTCCTTTAGGATTTTGATGGACTCTTGTCTCACATTGAGGTCTTTTAACCATTTTGAGTCTATTTTTGTGTGTGGTGTAAGGAAATGATACAGTTTCATTCTTCTGCATGTGGCTGTCCAATTTCCCAACACCATTTGTTGAAAAGACTGGTTTTTTTCCATTGGACATTCTTTCCTGCTTTGTCGATGATTAGTTGACCA
>NW_027826403.1:0-273 GCF_054177405.1 Leptonychotes weddellii | reverse complement strand
AGCACTGGTATTAACATTATTAACCTATTTTCTTTTTTTTTTTTAAAGATTTTTTATTTATTCATGAGAGACAGAGAGAGAGAGAGAGAGAAGCAGAGGGAGAAACAGGCTCCCAAGGAGCAGGGAGCCCGATGCGGGACTCGATCCCAGGACCCTGGGATCATGACCTGAGCCGAAGGCAGACGCTTAACCATCTGAGTCACCCAGGCGCCCCTATTAACCTATTTTCAAAGGTACAGATTTAATGATTTTTTTATTGTAATTAAATTTTGA
>NW_027826402.1:0-273 GCF_054177405.1 Leptonychotes weddellii | reverse complement strand
AGGAGGAGTGCAGGCAATCTCTCAGGGAGAGGCCTCGAAGGGAGGAGGCCCAGGAGCAGCATCCCAGCCAGTGCCAGTAGCTCAAGGATGAGCAGATAAACATGGAGAAACAAGAAACAAAGAATAGAAGGAAAGGGCGCCTGGGTGGCTCAGTTGGTTAAGCGACTGCCTTCGGCTCAGGTCATGATCCTGGAGTCCCTGGATCGAGTCCCGCATCGGGCTCCCTGCTCGGCAGGGAGTCTGCTTCTCCCTCTGACCCTCCCCCCTCTCATG
>NW_027826401.1:0-273 GCF_054177405.1 Leptonychotes weddellii | reverse complement strand
GACCCAGGAGGAAAGACTGCCTAAGAACTTATAGCCAACATGGGATGTGGCCATGGGGCCGAGCAGCAAGGGATGAGCTTTTCCCATGGTCAGGTCAACTTTTCTTTTGGGTCCATCTGAGATCTTGAAGTAGGGATGTCTGTGACCCTTTCCAAAATCACTGGAAAAGTTTGCTCTTTAGCCAAAGGAGAGGAGAAAAGGCCATTTAGATCTTATCAGAACCTTTGAACAGTAGATCAATAATCATGTCTGCCATCTCTTGTAGGTGCTCAC
>NW_027826400.1:0-273 GCF_054177405.1 Leptonychotes weddellii | reverse complement strand
TGCCTGAAGCGCCACCCTGGCGCACTCTGCTCCGGGCCACGCACTCTGAGGGCCTGTGCCAACGCTGTGCAATGGGACTCCAACGGCAGGCATGCTGGCTGCCCGACATGCCACCAAAGTCCAGGCTCAGCCCTGAGGACCTCCGCGCCGTGAACACCCAGCTAAGGAGGGGAAACGCCTCGCAGACCCGGAGCCCTCCGCGAGGCTCTCCGATGCAGAGGCCCTTGGGAGCTGCTGGGTCTGGTGCTGGGGCTGGTGCTGGTGCTGGTGGTC
>NW_027826399.1:0-273 GCF_054177405.1 Leptonychotes weddellii | reverse complement strand
GTTCTTGTTTTGTGGTTACCATGATTCTTACATATAACAACTTATATTGATAACATTCTATTTTAAATTGATAATAAAATATAAACGCATTCTAAAGCTGTTTTTACTTTCTCCCACCACATTTTATGTTTTTGATGTCACATTTTACATATTTTTATCTCGTGTATCCCTGAATGAATTATTGTAATTATAGGGTGTTTGTTATTTATTTATTTATTTATTTTTATTATTATGTTATGTTAATCACCATATATCACATCATTAGTTTTTGAT
>NW_027826398.1:0-273 GCF_054177405.1 Leptonychotes weddellii | reverse complement strand
ATCAGATTTAGCTAACTGTTGATCAGCATCTGGCAGACAGACATCTGATTGATTGTCTGAAATGACTACACAGCTTGGGATGTTATATATGCAATTACTGCCAAGAATAGGTAGTAAGCTCAAAGAGCTATTAAGATGCAAAGAAGGGGGGGCACCTGGGTGGCTCAGATGGTTAAGCATCTGCCTTCGGCTCAGGTCATGATTCCAGGGTCCTGGGATCGAGCCCCACATCGGGCTCCTGGCTCAGCAGGGAGCCTGCTTCTCCTTCTCCCT
>NW_027826397.1:0-273 GCF_054177405.1 Leptonychotes weddellii | reverse complement strand
GAGGAGTCTGCTTGTCCTTCTGCCCCTCCCCCTGCTCATGCTCTCTCTCTCTTTCTCTCGAATAAATAAATAAAATCTTTGGGCGCCTGGGTGGCATAGTTGGTTAAGCGACTGCCTTCGGCTCAGGTCATGATCCTGGAGTCCCGGGATCGAGTCCCGGGATCGAGTCCCGCGTCGGGCTCCCTGCTCAGCAGGGAGTCTGCTTCTCCCTCTGACCCTCCTCCCTCTCATGCTCTCTGTCTCTCTCATTCTCTCTCTCTCGAATAAATAAAT
>NW_027826396.1:0-273 GCF_054177405.1 Leptonychotes weddellii | reverse complement strand
ATGCACAAACAATGAATCATGGAACACTTCATCTAAAACTAATGATGTAATGTATGGGGATTAACATAAGAATAAAAAAAAAAAATTAAACCATGAGAAACTCGCCTTTCAATCCAGTCATGCACCGAACTACCCAGACTGGCTGTGAGATGATACACTTTTATTCCAGGTATGATAGAGCTGACTAATAGCGAACTGTACCTGGCAGACTAATTTACGCAGGATTCGTATTTCGCTCCCTCTCAGCATGTTATAACTGTAGCAAAGCCATTC
>NW_027826395.1:0-273 GCF_054177405.1 Leptonychotes weddellii | reverse complement strand
CCCAGCTGCTTGACCACGAGCTGCAGGAAACACAGCACGTAATGTAGGGGGTCACCTCGTGCAGGGTGCTGGCGCCCCAGAGGTCTCTCTACTCTTCGCTTCACACCGACGTGGGAAAAAATTCTAGTTTCTAAATTTCACTTCCTAAAAGGATGTTCAGCTTAATGGTGAGCTGAAGTTTGTTTTTCTTAAAAAGAATACTTTTATTATCAAATAAAATCTTTGTCTCTCCTACCTTGCAAATGAACCTAAGTAACATGATTTTTTAAAAAA
>NW_027826394.1:0-273 GCF_054177405.1 Leptonychotes weddellii | reverse complement strand
AAATCCTGCAGTATGTTTCCTCTTTTGTTATTTGTACTCAATGATATATTTATAACATTCATGCATACTGTTGTATGATGCCACAGTTTATTAATTCTCAGCCCTTTGTATATGTAGTCATTGTGAAAATACACTTGTTTTTATATTATACATAAATTTATTCAGTCTACTATTAATGGAAATTAATTGTTTTGGTTTGGGACTGTCCAAATAGTGCTGCTAAGCACTTTCTGGTTCATGTCTTTTAGTATACACTGCACCCATGATTGTTAG
>NW_027826393.1:0-2476 GCF_054177405.1 Leptonychotes weddellii | reverse complement strand
GCTTTGTAATAGAGCTTGAAGTCCGGAATTGTGATGCCGCCAGCTTTGCTTTTCTTTTTCAACATTCCTCTGGCTATTCGGGGTCTTTTCTGGTTCCATACAAATTTTAGGATTATTTGTTCCATTTCTTTGAAAAAAGTGGATGGTATTTTGATGGGGATTGCATCAAATGTGTAGAGTGCTCTAGGTAGCATTGACATCTTCACAATATTTGTTCTTCTTATCCATGAGCATGGAACGTTTTTCCATTTCTTTGTGTCTTCCTCAATTTCTTTTGTGAGTATTTTATAGTTTTCTGAGTACAGATCCTTTGCCTCTTTGGTTGAATTTATTCCTAGGTATATTATGGTTTTGGGTGCAATTGTAAATGGGATCGACTCCTTAATTTCTCTTTCTTCTGTCTTGTTCTTGGTGTATAGGAATACCACTGATTTTTGTGCATTGATTTTATATCCTGCCACTTTACTGAATTCCTGTAGCAGTTTTGGAGTGGAGTCTTTTGGGTTTTTCACATAAAGTATCATATCATCTGCAAAGAGTGAGAGTTTGACTTCTTCTTTGCTGATTCAGATGCGTTTTATTTCTTTTTGTTATCTGATTGCTGTGGCTAGGACTTCTAATACTATGTTGAATAGCAGTGGTGATAGTGGACATCCCTGCTGCATTCCTGACCTTAGGGGAAAAATTCTCAGTTTTTCCCCATTGAGAACGATATTTGCTGTAGGTTTTTCATAGATAGCTTTTATGATGTTGAGGTATGTACCCTCTATCCATATACTCTGAAGAGTTTTGATCAAGAAAGGGTGCTGTACTTTGTCAAATGCTTTTTCTGCATCTATTGAGAGGATCATATGATTCTTGTTCTTTCTTTTGTTAATGTATTGTATCACGTTGATTGAGTTGTGGATGTTGAACCAACCTCACTTGGTTGTGGTGAATAATCTTTTAATGTACTGGTGGATCCTAGTGGCTAGTATTTTGGTGAGAATTTTTGCATCCATGTTCATCAAGGATATTGGTCTGTAATTCTCCTCTTTGATGGGGTCTTTGTCTGGTTTGGGGATCAAGGTAATGGTGGCCTCATAAAGCGAGTTTGGAAGTTTTCCTTCCATTTCTATTTTTTGGAACAGTTTCAGAAGATTAGGTATTAATTCTTCTTTAAATGTTTGGTAGAATTCCCCTGGGAAGCCATCTGGCCCTGGGCTCTTGTTTGTTGGGAGATTTTTGATGACTGTTTCAATTTCCTTAGTGGCTATAGGTCTGTTCAGGTTTTCTATTTCTTCCTGGTTCAGTTTTGGTAGTTGATACATCTCTAGGAATGCATCCATTTCTTCCAGGTTATCTAATTTGCTGGCATAGAGTTGCTCATAATATGTTCTTATAATTGTTTGTATTTCTTTGGTGTTGGTTGTGATCTCTCCTCTTTCATTCATGATTTTGTTGATTTGGTCATTTCTCATTTCTTTTTGGTAAGTCTGTCCAGGGGTTTATCAATCTTGTTAATTCTTTCAAAGAACCAGATCCTAGTTTCATTGCTCTGTTCTACTGTTCTTTTGGTTTCTATTTCATTGATTTCCACTCTGATCTTTATTATTTCTCTTCTCCTTCTGGTTTTAAGCTTTATTTGCTGTTTTTTCTCTAGCTCCTTTAGGAGTAAGTTTAGGTTGTGTATTTGAGACCTTTCTTGTTTCTTGATAAAGGCTTGCATTTCTATATACTTTCCTCTTAGGACTGCCTTTGCTGCATCCCAAAGATTTTGAACAGTTGTGTTTTCATTTTCATTGGTTTCCATGAATTTTTAAAATTCTCTTTTATTTCCTGGTTGACCCATTCATTCTTTAGTAGGATGCTCTTTAGCCTCTATGTATTTGAGTTCTTTCCAACCTTCCTCTTGTGATTGAGTTCTAGTTTCAAAATATTGTGGTCTGAAAATATGCAGGGAATAATCCCCATCTCTTGGTACTGGTTGAGACCTGACTTGTGACCTAGGATGTGATCTATTCTGGAGAATGTTCCATGGGCACTAGAGAAGAATGTGTATTCTGTTGCTGTGGGATGGAATGTTTTGAATATATCTGTGAAGTCCATTTGGTCCAGTGTTTCATTTAAAGTCTTTATTTCCTTGTTGATCTTTTGCTTAGATGATCTGTCCATTTCAGTGAGGGAGGTGTTAAAGTCCCCCACTATTATTGTATTGTTGTCAATGTGTTTCTTTGCCTTTGTTATTAATTACCTTATACAATTGGCTTCTCCCATGTTAGGGGCATAGATATTTACAATTGTTATTGTAAATCTTCTATTATAGATCTTCTTGTTGGATAGACCCTTTAAGTATGATATAGTGTCCTTCCTCGTCTCTTATTATAGTCTTTGGTTTAAAATCTAATTTGTCTGATATAAGGATTGCCACTCCAGCTTTCTTTTGATGTCCATTAGCATTGTAAATGGTTTTCGACCCCCTCACTTTCAATCTGGG
>NW_027826392.1:0-273 GCF_054177405.1 Leptonychotes weddellii | reverse complement strand
TCTCACCACAGAGGAAACTAAAATCAATCTTGCTAGTAGGTCTGTTTAATTATAGTACAACGAGCAGCTTCTCCCCTTCTTTGCATATTTTATAATGTCTTCATGAATAAATTAAATAAATCAAGCTGAGAGAACTGTATGATTCATTCCCTGATTTTCATTCTTCTGTCTCTCAAGAAATCTGAAAAGTACCATATTCACAAACGCCTGTTTTCACTAAGTACTTGGTCACAATCATTACACGGATTTCTAAATGGCTACATTGTCACCGCC
>NW_027826391.1:0-273 GCF_054177405.1 Leptonychotes weddellii | reverse complement strand
TAAATTGTTTACTAAACTCTAGATATTGGTCTTAAATATTGGGGAAAGAAATTAATGTTGGACATATTTGTCATTTCTTTGAAATGCTGTATCGTTTATTACCTCTTTGTTTGAGCTGGTGCTTTACATTGCAATGGTGGTGGCATGGGCTTGGGTAAGATGATTTATAAACCATTGTGCTCAAGTTTCCTTTTCAGACATTAGTTTCCATCAGCTTTCTCTTCATCATAATGATTCATAGAGCTTCTTTGACATCCCACCAGCACCTTCCCA
>NW_027826390.1:0-273 GCF_054177405.1 Leptonychotes weddellii | reverse complement strand
TGGATGGATGGATGGTTGGATAGATGGATGGATGGATGGATGGATGGATGGATGGATGGATGGATGGATGGATAGATGGATGGTTGGATGGGTGGGTGGGTGGGTGGATGAATGGCTGGCTGGATGTATGGATGGCTGGATTGGTGGATGGATGGGTGGATGGATGGATGGATGGATGGTTGGATGGATGGTTGGGTGGGTGGATGGATGGATGGATGGATGGATGGATGGTTGCATCTCTTACACCTTGCCATCCTTCCTCCAGCATGCTGA
>NW_027826389.1:0-273 GCF_054177405.1 Leptonychotes weddellii | reverse complement strand
GAACACTTCATCTAGAACTAATGATGTAATGTATGGGGATTAACATAAGAATAAAAAAAAAAAATAAAAAAAATAAAAAAAAAAAAGATTATACACATCTTAAATGACATTATAAACCAACTGACCTCTCTGAAATTTATATGGAAAACAAGTCTCTATAATTGAAAGGTATTCAAGTAACACAACTGAATTAAATTAATAATCAGTAACCGGAAGATTTTGGGGAAAATTCTGAAATATTTGGAAATTAAAGCACACAATTTAAAATAACCT
>NW_027826388.1:0-273 GCF_054177405.1 Leptonychotes weddellii | reverse complement strand
GATACATGAGCAGAGTGGTAAAGAAAGGGGGCAAATGACGAAAAGACCAGAACCCAAGTGGGAGGGTATCAAGCGAGGACATCTCCGGCTGCTTTTGTTACCCTGTTGTGTCCCGTTTCCTTACCTTTAGCAGTTTGTTTATTGCTAAAAAGTCGGCAGACTGTTTCAATATGGCAATCATTGTGGTAGCCAGGGTTTCGTGTATCAGCTGGGCCTGAGGGGCGCTCGGTTTTTCAGGTCGGAAGCTATACTACAAACGAAGGAAAAGGAACC
>NW_027826387.1:0-273 GCF_054177405.1 Leptonychotes weddellii | reverse complement strand
CTTACTGGGAGGGGGAGGACGGCAGGACTGGTACCCGTGGGATGGGCGCAGGTGTGTAAAGACTGTCGAGGGCTGGTTTCCCAGCCCACGCAGGTGGGGCTTCGAGGAACAGTGAGCACGTCCGTCAGGCACGCTCGCCCTCCAGGGCAAAGGCTGCTTGCAAGCTGAACAAGGGAGCGTCCCTCAGACAGCAGGCGGGAGCCGGGACGTGCCAGGAGACCGGGACCACAGGACAGCGGGGAGGGCAGCGGTGAGAGGGGGCAGTGCCCGAGG
>NW_027826386.1:0-273 GCF_054177405.1 Leptonychotes weddellii | reverse complement strand
TACAGTAAAATGTGCCCATTTGAAGGGTATAGGAACCAACCCGGTAACCACCACCATAGTCAGAGGTGTAGAACATTTTCACACTTGAAAAAGTTCCTTCATGTGGCACCTGGGTGACTTAGTTGGTTAAGCATCTGCCTTCGGCTCAGGTCATGATCTCAGGGTCCTAGGATTGAGTCCCAGATTGGGCTCTCTGCTCAGTGGGGAGTGTGCTTCTCCCTCTCCCTCTGCCCCTCCCCCTGCTGGTGCTTCCTCTCTTGCACAAATAAATAA
>NW_027826385.1:0-273 GCF_054177405.1 Leptonychotes weddellii | reverse complement strand
ATATCAATTCTATCAATTCCCAAAGATATCTTCAAGCCAGAAATTCCCAATCACATCACAAGTTCTCACTCTATTTTAACATAACTGGCAGAAAAGCATTTTGTACTAAACAAATGAGTAATAATATTAGCTTAAATTTATTGGTGTTTTACCATGAGCTCAGCACTGTCCCAAGATTTATAAAACATTATCTAATTTTCACATCCATAGAACTCTTTGTGGTAGAGATGATTTTTTTGTTTCTCTAGTATACAGATAATAAAAACCAAGAAT
>NW_027826384.1:0-273 GCF_054177405.1 Leptonychotes weddellii | reverse complement strand
GCTTCTTGCTCGGCGGGGAGTCTGCTTCTCCCTCTGACCCTAACCCCTCTCATGCTCTCTCTCTCTAATAAATAAATAAATAAATAAATCTTAACAATGATTTGTAGCAGTAACATTCTCTTAAACGTTTATTCTGTTCCATTTCTAAGCAGCTTTATCGAGATAATTGGTATGTAGTAACTGTGCATAATTAAAGTGTACAGTCTGATAATTTTTGACCTCTGTATACACCAACAACAGTTGCCACGGTCATGGCGGACCCAGAGCCGTCAC
>NW_027826383.1:0-273 GCF_054177405.1 Leptonychotes weddellii | reverse complement strand
AAGTGTCCATGGATGTGAAATGATGTTTTAAATGACTGAAAATAGTTTTAAATAGTATTAACCAAAAAGAGGTGTGATAAAACCATTTAATGGTTGTTAATCTGAATAAATAGGTTTTAAATCATAAAATGGCACTTAATTGACCTGCAATAACTGGCTTGTTAAATCTAAATTAAATCATTATCTGAGGCACTTAAAAAAAGTAGAGTTCTTAAAGATCTGCAGAAAAAAATTATTTAAGTGTGAAAAATAGCAATGCTAGTTGTATACTGA
>NW_027826382.1:0-2476 GCF_054177405.1 Leptonychotes weddellii | reverse complement strand
GGGTAGCTCTATTTTTAAATTTTTGAGGAACCTCCACACTGTTTTCCAAAGTGGCTGTACCAACTTGCATTCCCACCAACAGTGTAAGAGGGTTCCCCTTTCTCCACAACCTCTCCAACATTTGTTGTTTCTTGCCTTGTCCATTTTGGCCATTCTAACTGGTGTAAGGTGATATCTCAATGTGGTTTTGATTTGAATTTCCCTGATGGCTAATGATGATGAACATTTTTTCGTGTGTCTGTTAGCCATTTGTATGTCTTCTTCAGAGAAGTGTCTTTTCATATCTTCTGCCTATTTTTTGACTTGATTATTTGTTTTTTGAGTGTTGAGTTTGAGACGGTCTTTATAGATCTTGGATACCAACCCTTTATCTGTAGTGTCATTTGCAAATATCTTCTCCCATTCTGTGGGTTGCCTCTGCTTTGTTGACTGTTTCCTTTGCTGTGCAGAAGGCTTTTATCTTGATGAAGTCCCAAAAGTTCATTTTTGCTTTTGTTTCACTAGCTTTTGGAGATGTATCTTGAAAGAAGTTGCTGTGGCCAATGTCAAAGAGGTTACTGCCTATGTTCTTTTCTAGGATTTTGATGGATTCCTGTCTCACATTGAGGTCTTTCACCCATTTTGAGTTTATCTTTGTTTATGGTGTTAGAGAATGGTCCAGTTTCATTCTTTTGTATGTAGCTGTCCAATTTTCCCATCACCATTTATTGAAGAGATTATTTTTTTTCCATTGCATGTTTTTTCCTGCTTTGTCGAAGATTATTTGACCATAGAGTTGAGGGTCCATATATGGACTCTCTATTCTGTTCCTTTGGTCTATATGTCTGTTTTTGTGCCAGTACCATGCCGTCTTGGTGATCAATGCTTTGTAATATAGCTTGAAATCACACAATGTGATGTCCCCAGCTTTGTTTTTCTTTTTCAACATTTCCTTGGCAATTCGGGGTCTTTTCTGATTCCACACAAATTTTACGATTGTTTGTTCCAGCACTTTGAAAAATGTCATTGGGATTTTGATCAGGATGGCATTGAAGGTATATTGCTCTGGGCAGCATGGGCATTTTAACAATGTTTATTCTTCCAATCCATGAGCATGGAATGTTTTTCTATCTTTTTGTGTCTTCTTCAATTTCTTTCATGAATGTTCTGTTGTTCCTACAGTAGATCCTTTACCTCTTTGGTTAGGTTTATTCTGAGGTATCTTATGGTTTTTGGTGTTATTGTAAATGGAATCGTTTCTCTAATTTCTCCTTCTACAGTTGCATTGTTAGTGTATAAGAAAGCAACAGATTTCTGTGCATTGATTTTGTATCCTGCCACATTACTGAATTGCTGTATGAGTTCTAGTAATTTGGAGGTGGAGTCTTTTGGGTTTTCCACATAAAGTATCATATCGTCTGCAAAGAGTGAGAGTTTGACCTCTTCTTTGCCAATTTGAATAAATTTTATTTCTTTTTGTTGTCTGATTGCTGAGGCTGGGACTTCTAATACTATGTTGAACAATAGTGGCGAGAGTGGGCATCCTTGTCATATTCCTGATCTTAAGGGAAAGGCTCTCAACTTTTCCCCATTGAGGATGATATTGGCTGTGGGTTTTTCATAGATGGATTTTATGAACTTGAGGAATGTTCCCTCTATCCCTATACTCTGAAGAGTTTTAATCAGGAAAAGATGCTGTATTTTGTCAAATGCTTTTTCTGCATCAATTGAGAGGACCATATGGTTCTTCTCTTTCCTCTTATTAATGTGTTCTATCACATTGATTGATTTGTGAATGTTGAACCACCCTTGTATCCCTGGGATAAATCCCACTTGGTAGAGGTGGATGATCCTTTTAATGTATTGTTGGATCCTATTTGCTAGGATTTTGTTGAGGATTTTGGAATCCATATTCATCAAGGATATTGGTCTGAAATTCTCCTTTTTGATGGGGTCTTTGCCTGGTTTGAAGATTAAGGTAATGCTGGCCCCATAGAATGAGTCTGGAAGCTTTCCTTCTGTTTCTATTATTTGAAACAGCTTCAGGAGAATAGGTATTATTTTGTCTTTGAATGTTCAGTAGAATTCCCCAGGGAATCCGTCAGGTGCTGGACTCTTGTTTTTTGGGAGGTTTTTGATCACTGCTTCAATCTTGTTACTGGTTATTGGCCCATTCAAGTTGTCAATTTCTTCCTGTTTCAGTCTTGGCAGCTTATAGGTTTCCAGGAAGGTATCCATTTTTTCCAGGCTGCTTAATTTATTGGCATATAGTTGTTGATAATAATTTCTAATAATTGTTTCTATTTCCTTGGTGTTAGCTGTGATCTCTCCCCTTTCATTCATAATTTTATTAATTTGGGTCCTTTCTCTTTTCTTTTGGATAAGCCTGGCCAATGGTTTAACGATCTTATTAATTGTTCAAGGAACCAGCTTCTAGTTCTGTGTTTCTGGTTTCTAATTCATTGATTTCTGCTCTAATCTTAATTATTTCTCTTCT
>NW_027826381.1:0-273 GCF_054177405.1 Leptonychotes weddellii | reverse complement strand
AACATCATCGATGCTTAATAAATATGTTAAATAAACGTGTGGGAGACTGCTCGCAACAGAATCTCAGTTTAATCCTCTGTGTACAAACTTATCCACAACAGGGGTGCCTGGGTGGCTCAGTCGTTAAGCGTCTGCCTTCGGCTCAGGTCATGATCCCAGGGTCCTGGGATTGAGCCCCGCATCGGGCTCCCTACTCCGCGGGAGGCCTGCTTCTCCCTCTCCCTCTCCCCCTGCTCGTGTTCCCTCTCTCACTGTGTCTCTCTGTCAAATAAA
>NW_027826380.1:0-273 GCF_054177405.1 Leptonychotes weddellii | reverse complement strand
AGCCTGGTGATGGGTATTAAAGAGGGCATGTTCTGCATGGAGCACTGTGTGATATGTACAAACAATGAATCATGGAACACTACATCTAAAACTAATGATGTAATGTATGGTGATTAACATAACAATAAAAAAATTTTGAAAAAAAATAAATTTTGAGCCAATACATAAACTGCCCAATTAAAAAGCAAAATATGACTGATGTTGGCCACGATACTATGGATGATCCATAATCCTATGTCTATAAAATTCAGAGTAGCTTTAGAATCTATCGGT
>NW_027826379.1:0-273 GCF_054177405.1 Leptonychotes weddellii | reverse complement strand
CTCTCTCTCTCTCTCTCTCAAATAAATAAGTAAAATCTTTAACAACAACAACAACAAAAGGTGAATTTTATGGGTGCCTGGGTGGCTCAGTCGTTGAGCATCTGCCTTCAGCTCAGGTCATGATCCCAGCGCCCTGGAATTGAGCCCTGCACTGGGCTCCCTGCTCCGCGGGAAGCCTGCTTCTCCCTCTCCCACTCCCCCTGCTTGTGTTCCCTCTCTCGCTGTCTCTCTCTCTGTCAAATAAATACATAAAATCTTAAAAAAAAAAAAAAA
>NW_027826378.1:0-273 GCF_054177405.1 Leptonychotes weddellii | reverse complement strand
TCTGACCCTCCCCCCTCTCATGCTCTCTCTCTCTGTCTCATTCTCTCTCTCAAATAAATAAATAAAATCTTAAAAAAAAGAATTACTATATATTCCAGGAACTCCATTTCTGAGTATATGCCCAAAATAATTGAAAGCAGAGTCTTGAAGAGATATTTGTGTGCCCGTGTTTATATTTGCATTATTCTCAAAAGCTAAAAAAGTAGGAGTAACCCAAGTATCCCTCAGTGGATGACTGGATCAATAAAATGTAGCATATACATGCAATAGAAT
>NW_027826377.1:0-273 GCF_054177405.1 Leptonychotes weddellii | reverse complement strand
GCGGCACAATTTTATATTCCCATGAGCGGTGCACAAATGTTCTAATTTCTCCACATCCTTGCTAACTCCTGCTCCTCCTCCTCCTGCTCCTCCTGCTCCTCATCCTCCTGCTTCTCCTCCTGCTCCTGCTCCTGCTTGTCCTCCTCCTGCTGCTCCTCCTGCTCCTGCTCCTCCTGCTCCTCCTGCTCCTCCTGCTCCTCCTCCTCCTGCTCCTCCTGCTGCTCCTCCTCCTGATCCTCCTCCTCCTCTTGCTCCTTCTCCTCCTCCTGCTCC
>NW_027826376.1:0-273 GCF_054177405.1 Leptonychotes weddellii | reverse complement strand
ACTTCAGAGGTCTGGTTTATTTGTTTATTTTTTTTATTTTTTAAAGATTTATTTATTTTATTTATTTATTTATTTTTTTTTAAAGATTTTATTTATTTATTTGAGACAGAGAGAATGAGAGAGAGAGAGCACATGAGAGGGGGGAGGGTCAGAGGGAGAAGCAGGCTCCCTGCCGAGCAGGGAGCCTGATGCGGGACTCCATCCAGGGACTCCAGGATCATGACCTGAGCCGAAAGCAGTCGCTTAACCAACTGAGCCACCCAGGCGCCCCAG
>NW_027826375.1:0-273 GCF_054177405.1 Leptonychotes weddellii | reverse complement strand
TTCTCTCTGTTCTTTAGATTGCATAATGTCTGTCAATCTATCTTCAAGTTCATTGATCCTTCTGCTAGTTAAAGTCTACTGTTGAGCCCCTTTGGTGAATTTTTTATTTCAGTTATTATACTTTTCAACTCCAGAATTTCTATCTGGTGCTTTTTTATAATTTCTATCTCTTTATTGATATTCTTCATTTGGTGTGACATTTATATCATACTTTATTTATTTAAACATGGTTTCCTTTAGTTCTTTGAACATATTTATAATGCTGCTTAGAAG
>NW_027826374.1:0-273 GCF_054177405.1 Leptonychotes weddellii | reverse complement strand
AAAAAAATTTAAAAAAAGCTAATACAACATAATTAGAATATTTTTAGGAAATATTTTTAGTTTTGTATTTTATATTCAGGTCTGTGTTCCATGGAGTTAATTTTTTGGAAAAGATGTAAGGTCTGTGTCTACATTGGTCTGTGTGTGGATGTTCAGTTGTTCTGGCACCATTTGAAGAGAGTGTCATTTTTTTTTTTTTATAGATTTTATTTATTTATTTGACAGAGAGAGACAGAGAGGGAACACAAGCAGGGGGCGAGGGAGAGGGAGAAG
>NW_027826373.1:0-273 GCF_054177405.1 Leptonychotes weddellii | reverse complement strand
AGCTGGTTCTGAAGTTCAAATGGAAATAGGCCACGAACAAAATAATACTGAAAAAGAACAAAGTTGGAGGCCTCACATTTCTCTATTTCAGACTTTGCTACAAGGCTACACTAATCAAGACAGTGTTGTACTAGCATAAGGATACACGTAGATCGATGGAATGGAATTCAGGGTCCAGAAGTAAACCCATTCATGTAAGATCCATTTGATTTCCAACAAGGATGCCGAGACAGTTAATGGGAAAAGAATAGTCTTTTCAGGAAGTGGTGCCAG
>NW_027826372.1:0-2476 GCF_054177405.1 Leptonychotes weddellii | reverse complement strand
ACATAAGGAATAGCATGGAGGACATTAGGAGAAGGAAGCGAAAAATGAAGTGGGGGAATCGGAGGGAGAGATGAACCATGAGAGACTATGGACTCTGAGAAACAAACGGGGTTTTAGAAGGGAGGGGGGAGGGGGGATGGTTTAGCCCGGTGATGTGTATTAAGGAGGGCACATACTGCATGGAGCACTGGGTGTTATACGAAAACAATGGATTGTGGATCACCACATCAAAAACTAATGATGTATTGTATGGTGACTAACATAACATAATAAAATTAAAAAAAAAAAAAAGAATTGTTTTGAGTTGCTGAAGAACATGCACCATCCATCATGTTTATTGATGAAATTGATGCCACTGGAACAAAAAGACATGACTCAATCTCTGGTGATGAGAGAGAAATTCAATGAACAATATTGGAACTGTTGAACCAGTTGAATGGATTTGATTCAAGGAGTGATGTGAAAGTTATCATGGCCACAAATTGAATACAAACTTTGGATCCAGTACTTATCAGAACAGGCCGCATTTACAGAAGATCCATTTCCCCCTGATGAAAAGACTAAGAAGCACTTCTTTCAGATACACATAAGCAGGATGATGCTGAACAGTTATGTTACTTGCACGACTTGATCATGGCTAAAGATGACCTCTCTGATACCGACATCAAGACAATCAGTACAGAAGTTGGTCTGATGGCCTTGAGAGAACATAGAATGAAAGTAACAAATGAAAACCAAAAAATCTAAAGAAAATGTTCTTTATCAAAACCAAGAAGTCACCCTGGTGGCTCTATTTCTAGCTGACAACATTTGCCTTCAAGAAAATGACTGGGAATGTCTTGACCTCTTGGAGGGCTGAGGTTGGGGAAGCTGCCCAGAGGAACTAATGATCCAGTTGATCTTTCTTATCAAAACCTCCTGTGTACCTTTCTGAGAGTGATGTGTTGGCTGTGCACCAGACTGCCTTCATCTGTTGGTCAAATGCAGTGCTCTCTCCCCAATAATGCATGCTCCTTCTCAAAAAAAAAGATACCTAAGAATCAATCCGTGAAATTTAAGAGAACCTGACATATATAGTCTATGCTATGTGTGATAACTGGGGTGTTTTTTGTCTGTTTTTAATGTTTTTGTTTTGTTTTGTTTGTAAAACAGATGTATAAGTTGAAGTACTTTACAGCCTTTGATGGCAAACTTAATCCCTTATTGGAAGTATTGTTTTTCATAGAAAGACAAATGATAAAAGTATTATATTTTATTTTCCTTAATTAGCTTAAATCATAAGACAAAACATAATTTTTAGTAGGGAAAATCAAGTAACTTTCAAAATTAATGAACATGTACTATTTTTAAGTTGATTGTCATTTTGCTAAAGACCAGATCCATATTTTTCACTAATTTTTCTCAGCACTATATTCATTATGTGTTCAAATTGTCTCTAAAAACAATGACTAAAATCAAGAAAACAAGAAACAAATGTTGGCACAGATGTGAAAAAAAGGAGCCTTCATGCACTGTTGGTGGGAATATAAATTAGTACAGCCACTGTGGAAAACAGTGGAATTCCTCAAAAAATTTCAAATAAAAATACCATATGATCTAATAATTCTGCTATTGAACATTTACCGAGGGAAAACAAAAGCACTTACTTGAAAAGATATATACACCACTAATATTTATTGCAGCATTAATAACAATAGCTAAGGCATGGAACCAACCTAAGTGTCCATCAATAGATGAATGGATAAGGAGAATGCACACATACACACATATTCACACAATGGAATAGCACACAGCCATTAAAAAGGGTGACATCATGCCATTTGAGACAATATGGATGGACCTAGAGGATATTATGCTAAGCGAAGTAAGTCAGACTGAAAAAGAAAAATACCATTTTATTCCACTCATTAATGGAATCTAAAAAAATGAATAAACAAAAAGCAGAATCAGAACTATAAGCAGAGAACAAAGAGATGGTTGAAGGGGGGTGGGCAAAATGGGTGAAGGGGAAAGGGAGATACAGACCTCCTGTTATGGAATGAGTAAGTCATGAGAATAAAAAGCAGGGCATAAAGAATATAATCAATGATATTATAATAGCGATGTCACAGGACAGATTGTAGCTACATTTGTGGTGAACATAGCATAATGTATAAACTTGTCAAATCACTAATTTGTTCATTAAAACTAATGTAACATGGTGTGTCAACTATACTTAGATAGATGATAGATAGATGATAGATAGATAGATGATAAATGATAGATCCATTGTTTTCGTATAACACCCAGTGCTCCATGCAGTATGTGCCCTCCTTAATACACATCACCGGGCTAAACCATCCCCCCTCCCCCCTCCCTTCTAAAACCCCGTTTGTTTCTCAGAGTCCATAGTCTCTCATGGTTCATCTCTCCCTCCGATTCCCCCACTTCATTTTTCGCTTCCTTCTCCTAATGTCCTCCATGCTATTCCTTATGT
>NW_027826371.1:0-273 GCF_054177405.1 Leptonychotes weddellii | reverse complement strand
AGTTTATAAGTTCAAGGGTAGTTATAGCCAATTTGAACCAAAAAAGGTAAGTCTGGAGGTCATGGGATGTCTTACTGTGTCTGTTTTTAATCCTTTAGCACTGCCCGGAGTGAATTGACAGCAGTATCCTCCGAAGGACTCTCCAGTGCAAAGTGAGCTATGATGAATACATATATAAATATGTATCTGTACACACACATACATTGAAATTTGGGATGTTTGCTCTCAGGAGCACCCATGGGAATACACAGTTCCCTTGATACTGTTTGTAAA
>NW_027826370.1:0-273 GCF_054177405.1 Leptonychotes weddellii | reverse complement strand
TTAATCTCATCTTTTCACCTAAGTTCTACATTTAATTATATACAATGCTCACCAAATATTTCTGTGGAAACTTCTTTTTTTTTTTTTTTTAAGATTTTATTTATTTATTTGACAGAGAGAGACACATTGAGAGCTGGAGCACAAGCAGGGGGAGTGGGAGAGGGAGAAGCAGGCTTCCTGCGGAGCAGGGAGCCTGATGTGGGGCTTGATCCCAGGACGCTGGGATCACGACCTGAGCTGAAGGCAGATGTTTAACGGCTGAGTGACCCAGGT
>NW_027826369.1:0-273 GCF_054177405.1 Leptonychotes weddellii | reverse complement strand
TCTTTTTGGATAGAGCCATTAAGAAGGATATAGTGTCCTTCCTCATCTATTATTATAGTCTTTGGTTTAAAATATAATTTGTCTGATATAAGGATTGCCACCCCAGCTCTCTTTTGGTGTCCATTAACATGGTAAATGGTTTTCCACCCCCTCACTTTCAATCTGGAGGTGTCTTTGGGTCTAAAATGAGTCTCTTGCAGACAGCATATCAATGGTTCTTGTTTTTTATCCAATCTGATACCTTATCTTTTGATTGGAGCATTTAGCCCATTT
>NW_027826368.1:0-273 GCF_054177405.1 Leptonychotes weddellii | reverse complement strand
AGCTGGTTCTGAAGTTCAAATGGAAATAGGCCACGAACAAAATAATACTGAAAAAGAACAAAGTTGGAGGCCTTACATTTCTCTATTTCAGACTTTGCTACAAGGCTACACTAATCAAGACAGTGTTGTACTAGCATAAGGATACACGTAGATCGATGGAATGGAATTCAGGGTCCAGAAGTAAACCCATTCATGTAAGATCCATTTGATTTCCAACAAGGATGCCGAGACAGTTAATGGGAAAAGAATAGTCTTTTCAGGAAGTGGTGCCAG
>NW_027826367.1:0-273 GCF_054177405.1 Leptonychotes weddellii | reverse complement strand
ACTAATGATGTAATGTATGGGGATTAACATAAGAATAAAAAAAAATACACTGCTTCTTATAGAAGCACAAACATCACTGAAACCACCTACAATTCCACTATCTACCTACTTACTAGCGGTGTAAACTTCCGGCTGTTAAACTTTATGAGACTCAGTTACCTCTTCTGTGAAAAGGAGAAAAATAGCACCCTCCTTGCTGGAAATGCAGATTCCTGAGTTCCACTCTTAAAGATTTGGCAGCTGGTGGGGTGGCCCAGGAACTAGCATTTTTGG
>NW_027826366.1:0-273 GCF_054177405.1 Leptonychotes weddellii | reverse complement strand
CTTTCAACATCCTGCTCTATCTCTCCATACTCCAATGTTCAAGCTTTGCCAACCAGACTCCGGTTCCAAGGAATGTCTTGACCCTCTGTACTTGGGTGTCCCAATGGTGACTTGAACATGGCATATCAGAGCTCAGTATCCATCCCTGTCTTAGCTTGGGGCTGCTGTAATAAAGCACCACAACCTGGATGGCTTATAAACAACAGAAATTTATTGCTTATGGTTCTGGAGGCTGGAAGTCCAAGATCAGGGAGCCAGCATGACTGGGGGAGA
>NW_027826365.1:0-273 GCF_054177405.1 Leptonychotes weddellii | reverse complement strand
CAATGAGTATGCACTAGCGATTTGGGGACTGGGATGGTAGGGGAAGGTGAAAGAGAGAGACTTTCCACAGTATGTCTTTTTATCATTTGAGCATCTGTGGACCTATTAAAAATTACAGTGTTTAATTGGGGCCAAATATTATAAATTGGAAATGAGTGGCAACTACATTGAACACTAAGTGAGCCTAACTTTTTTTTTTTATTCTTATGTTAATCCCCATACATTACATCATTAGTTTTAGATGAAGCGTTCCATGATTCATTGTTTGTGCAT
>NW_027826364.1:0-273 GCF_054177405.1 Leptonychotes weddellii | reverse complement strand
ATGTATAAATCTATAATAAATTATCTTTTCTTAAGTGACTTTTTTTTTTTACCACAATGCATATAAAAATTTTGAAAGATAAAAATTCCCAGGTAAAATTAAAAACCTAATTTGGTTAGGACCAGGCCGAGGTAATGAAAAGACGGTGACAAGCTGTTGGCTCTTTCACTAATGCAGTTCAAAGTGTGTATTTTGAAACTGAGGAGGGAGGGCTCACCATAGACTTCATGAGTCATTGGTCAGCTCTGTGCAGCATTTGTTGACTGATATGGA
>NW_027826363.1:0-273 GCF_054177405.1 Leptonychotes weddellii | reverse complement strand
AAAAAAAAAAAAAAAGAAGCAGATAGCAGGAAGGGAAGAATGAAGGGGGGGAAATCTGAGGGGGGGACAAACCATGAGAGACGATGGACTCTGAGAAACAAACAGGGTTCTAGAGGGGGGGATTAGGGGGATGGTTTAGCCTGGTGATGGGTATTAAAGAGGGCACGTACTGCATGGAGCACTGGGTGTTATACGCAAACAATGAATCATGGAACACTACATCAAAAACTAATGATGTAATGTATGGTGATTAACATAACATAATAAAAAAAA
>NW_027826362.1:0-273 GCF_054177405.1 Leptonychotes weddellii | reverse complement strand
TAATAACCAAAAGAATTTCTTTAACTTTCCAAATTTGGCACAGTTACATTTCTTGCCCTTAAGATTAATCACTATTGGGCGCCTGGGTGGCTCAGTCGGTTGAGCGACTGCCTTCGGCTCAGGTCATGATCCCAGGGTCCTGGGATCGAGTCCCACATCGGGCTCCCTGCTCTGCGGGGAGCCTGCTTCTCCCTCTCCCACTCCCCCTGCTTGTGTTCCCTCTCTCGCTGTGTCTCTCTCTGTCAAATAAATAAATAAAATCTTTAAAAAAAA
>NW_027826361.1:0-2477 GCF_054177405.1 Leptonychotes weddellii | reverse complement strand
AACAAAGGGTTGTGGGAATATTGGATCCCTTGCTGGAGGGTTGGGAGTGTCCTGGGTGAGGTAACAGGAATTGGCTGTTGAGGAGGGAGCAGGAGTCTCCATGGTAGAGAGGCCAGGGCAGGGCATGCTTGCAGAGGACAGGCAGAAGCAGAGGTGCTGAGAGTCCAGCCCGTGGCCTGGGGTTTTCAGGTGGCCGGGACACCTAGAATGTAAAGGGGTGAGAGAGAAGCAGTGAGGGGTTCGGGTCTAGGTTGGAACAGCCCACGCTGGAGGTGTTAGGTTCTGTGGGCAGCAGGAAGAGGTGTAAACAGCAGTGTGGCATCATGCTAGGATCCGTGTTGGCAAAGATCAGCACTCTGAGCACGGAGGAGGCATGGAAGTGGCCGAGGCAGGATGGCCAAGTGAGCCAGTCATCAGGGATAGGACCTCAGTGGGGGAGTAGGGCATCTACTGCCTTGTGTGACGAGCAGAAGTAGGGAAATAAGAGCAATTGCGGGGGGGGGGGGTGCTGATGTTTTTTATAGTGTGTTTGTTACTGAGTGGTGTGCCTTGGTGCCATTAATTTCATTGCCTTAGCAGTGTATTCAGAGAGCATAAGTTTTCTGGGGGGCCAGGGTGGCTCAGTTGGTTGAGCCTCTGACTCTTGGTTTCGGCTCAGGGTCTTGGGATCAGGCCGCAGGTAGGCTTCCCCTCTCTCTCTCCCTCTGCCCCACACCTGGCTTGTGCTCTCTTTCTTCCTCTCTCTCTCTAAAATAAATAAATAAATCGTTTTAATTTTTTTTAAAAGAGAGGAATTTTTTTGTTGAATTTCAGTTTATCAAGTCTTCCCCCCCGCCCCCACCCCATAGCTTTTGCTTTTGGTATCATAGAGATTTTCTTCTGTGTTTTTTCCCCCCCCCCAGAAATTTCATAGTTTTAACTTTTACATTTAGGTCTGTAAATCATTTTGAGTTTTTGTATGTGGTGTGAAGTATAGGCTGAAGTTTGTTTTATTGCATGTAGATGTTCAGCACTATTTGTTGAAAAAACTATCTCTTCTCCACTGAAGAGACTTTGTACCTTTGTTGAAAATCAATTGGCCATGTAAGTCTTGAAGTCAGGTAGTATAAATCCTCCAATTTTGTTTTGTTTCAGAATCGTTTTGGCTGTTCTAAGTCCTTACATTTCCATAGGAGTTGTAGAATTAGTCCATCAGTTTCTACAAAAAGCCTACTGGGATTTTGACTGGAATCCATTTAATCTATAGATACATTTGGGAAGAATTGATATCTTTGCACAGTGTATCTCTCCATTTATTTAAATTTTCTTTAATATCTCTCAGCAATGTGGGGTGCCTGGGTGGCACAGTTAGTTAAGCCTCCGATTCTTGGTTTCCCCTCAGGTTGTGATCTCAGGATCCCAAGATGGAGCCCAATGCCTGGCTCCATGCTCAGTGCAGAGTTTGCTTGTCCCTCTCCCTCCCCCTCTGCCCCTCACCCCACTCATGTGTGTGTGCTCTCTCTCTCTCAAGTAATACATCTTAAAAAAATATATCAGCAGTGTTTGATAGGTTTAGTGTATTGTCTAACACATCTTTTGTCAAATTTATTTTTAAATATTTCATATTTTGGGGGGTGGGGGAAAATATTTCATATTTTTTTACTCAGCAAATGGCATGACTTTCCATTTTTTATTGTTTATTGTTAGCAAATAGAAATACAGTTGTTTGTTTGTTTAAAGATTTTATTTATTTGTCAGATAGAGCACAAGCAGGGGGAGTGGCAGGCAGAGGGAGAAGCAGGCTTCCCGCTGAACAGGGAGCCCGATGTGGGGCTCCATCCCAGGATCCTGGGATCATGACCTGAGCTGAAGGCAGGTGCTTCACCGACTGAGCCACTCAGTAGTCCCAATACAGTTGATTTTCTAAATACTGACTTTACATCCTGTGTTCTTACTAGTGACTTATTGATTCTAGTCCCAGTTGTAGATTCTGTAGGATTTTCTGCATAAACAATCATATTACCTGTGAATAAAAGCAGTTTTACTTCCTTCTGTTCAATTTGAATTCCCTTTATTATTTTTTCTTGCCTTATTGCACTGGCTAGACCCTCTACTACGATGGTGAAGAGACGTGATGAGAGCAGACATCCTTACCTTGTTCCCTAATTTAAAGGGATAGCATTTAGTCTTTCACCATTAAGAATGATGTTCCTAGGGCGCCTGGGTGGCTCAGTTGGTTGAGCGACTGCCTTCGGCTCAGGTCATGATCCTGGAGTCCCAGGATCGAGTCCCGCATCGGGCTCCCTGCTCCGCAGGGAGTCTGCTTCTCCCTCTGACCCTCCCCCCTCTCATGTACTCGCTCTCTTTCATTCTCTCTCTCTCAAATAAATAAAATCTTTTAAAAAAAAAGAATGATGTTCCTATAGGTTTCCCTTAGGTGCTGTTTATCAGGTTGGGGAAGTCCCTTTTATTTCTATTTGCTGATAATTTTTTTTTTT
>NW_027826360.1:0-273 GCF_054177405.1 Leptonychotes weddellii | reverse complement strand
CTTTCAACATCCTGCTCTATCTCTCCATACTCCAATGTTCAAACTTTGCCAATCAGACTCCAGTTCCAAGGAACGTCTTGACCCTCTGTACTTGGGTGTCCCAATGGTGACTTGAACATGGCATATCAGAGCTCAGTATCCATCCCTGTCTTAGCTTGGGGCTGCTGTAATAAAGCACCACAACCTGGATGGCTTATAAACAACAGAAATTTATTGCTTATGGTTCTGGAGGCTGGAAGTCCAAGATCAGGGAGCCAGCATGACTGGGGGAGA
>NW_027826359.1:0-273 GCF_054177405.1 Leptonychotes weddellii | reverse complement strand
AAGTGTCCATGGATGTGAAATGATGTTTTAAATGACTGAAAATAGTTTTAAATAGTATTAACCAAAAAGAGGTATGATAAAACCATTTAATGGTTGTTAATCTGAATAAATAGGTTTTAAATCATAAAATGGCACTTAATTGACCTGCAATAACTGGCTTGTTAAATCTAAATTAAATCATTATCTGAGGCACTTAAAAAAAGTAGAGTTCTTAAAGATCTGCAGAAAAAAATTATTTAAGTGTGAAAAATAGCAATGCTAGTTGTATACTGA
>NW_027826358.1:0-273 GCF_054177405.1 Leptonychotes weddellii | reverse complement strand
CAGAACTCCAGGGCAAGTTACTTAATCTCTCAAGTCTTAGTTTTCTAGTCTGGAAAATGGAAGTAATTAAAGCTACCTTGTAGCATTGTTGGGAAAATTGGAGAAAAGATGTCTAGTGCCTAGCATACAGCATGTAGTCCATGCTCACTGGATGATTCCTATGATGATGGTGGTGATGGTGGTGATGGTGGTGATGATGATGGTGATGGTGATGGTGGTGATGGTGGTGATGATGATGGTGATGGTGATGTTGGTGATGGTGGTGATGGTGGT
>NW_027826357.1:0-273 GCF_054177405.1 Leptonychotes weddellii | reverse complement strand
TAATCTCATCTTTTCACCTAAGTTCTACATTTAATTATATACAATGCTCACCAAATATTTCTGTGGAAACTTCTTTTTTTTTTTTTTTTTAAGATTTTATTTATTTATTTGACAGAGAGAGACACATTGAGAGCTGGAGCACAAGCAGGGGGAGTGGGAGAGGGAGAAGCAGGCTTCCTGCGGAGCAGGGAGCCTGATGTGGGGCTTGATCCCAGGACGCTGGGATCACGACCTGAGCTGAAGGCAGATGTTTAACGGCTGAGTGACCCAGGT
>NW_027826356.1:0-273 GCF_054177405.1 Leptonychotes weddellii | reverse complement strand
ATATCAATTCTATCAATTCCCAAAGATATCTTCAAGCCAGAAATTCCCAATCACATCACAAGTTCTCACTCTACTTTAACATAACTGGCAGAAAAGCATTTTGTACTAAACAAATGAGTAATAATATTAGCTTAAATTTATTGGTGTTTTACCATGAGCTCAGCACTGTCCCAAGATTTATAAAACATTATCTAATTTTCACATCCATAGAACTCTTTGTGGTAGAGATGATTTTTTTGTTTCTCTAGTATACAGATAATAAAAACCAAGAAT
>NW_027826355.1:0-273 GCF_054177405.1 Leptonychotes weddellii | reverse complement strand
CGAGAGAAGGGAAAAAATTCACATGGTTCACGCCAAGTAGGAACAGAAGAATTGATATTTTAGGTCAGCCACATTCCCCAAAGAGCAGTGAGTTCTCCTAATAATGAGAGAGAAACTGGTTTTAGGATACAAAGGAGCTCCACTGCCAAGAGACATCTGCCACCAGGGCCCAAAGCTAACCAATCGGAAGCACAGGTGACGCTGTTTCCCCTAAGGTCTCCTGGCAGACATTGCTAACAGATACCAGAGTTCTCCACGGAGCCCCAAGCAGCC
>NW_027826354.1:0-273 GCF_054177405.1 Leptonychotes weddellii | reverse complement strand
CTTACTGGGAGGGGGAGGACGGCAGGACTGGTACCCGTGGGATGGGCGCAGGTGTGTAAAGACTGTCGAGGGCCGGTTTCCCAGCCCACGCAGGTGGGGCTTCGAGGAACAGTGAGCACGTCCGTCAGGCACGCTCGCCCTCCAGGGCAAAGGCTGCTTGCAAGCTGAACAAGGGAGCGTCCCTCAGACAGCAGGCGGGAGCCGGGACGTGCCAGGAGACCGGGACCACAGGACAGCGGGGAGGGCAGCGGTGAGAGGGGGCAGTGCCCGAGG
>NW_027826353.1:0-273 GCF_054177405.1 Leptonychotes weddellii | reverse complement strand
TGGCAGAACCATCCTCTTTTTATTTTATTTTATTTTTATTTATTTATTTTATTTTTTATTTATTTAAAAAAATTTTTTTTTATTCTTATGTTAATCCCCATACATTACATCATTAGTTTTAGATGTAGTGTTCCATGATTCATTGTTTGTGCATAACACCCAGTGCTCCATGCAGAATGTGCCCTCTTTAATACCCATCCCCAGGCTAACCCATCCTCCCACCCCCCTCCCCTCTAGAACCCTCAGTTTGTTTTTCAGAGTCCATCGTCTCTC
>NW_027826352.1:0-273 GCF_054177405.1 Leptonychotes weddellii | reverse complement strand
CTACAACTTCACTAGTCTTGAACACCAGTCTTTAAAGATGAGCAATATCAATAAGGAGAAACAGAATGAACAACTGAAAATATTAACAAGTTAGATTTGACAAGATTGCACTTCAGTTAGTCATGACAAGATACTATGAGAAGTTTTGTCTTCCCAAATGCATAAGTAAAATCTCCACTCACCTTACATAAGACCTTGTTGCACAGCCACCTCCTATTAGAAAGGATACTGTGTGTTGATGTGCTATAAAGCATAGTCTATAACACTTGGTTA
>NW_027826351.1:0-273 GCF_054177405.1 Leptonychotes weddellii | reverse complement strand
TATTTGCCTTATGTGTCTTTTGGAGAGATTGTGTGTATGTGCGCATGCATGTGCGTGTGTGTTCACGCATAAGCACATAAACACACACACACACACACACACAGAAAGGAGACTTTGTTTGCCATTCTAGTTTCTGGTGCTAAAGTTGCATTTTAATAATATACATGTGAGTATCATTCTTAATTCATTTTGTGGTCTCTGCAAGGCCTGGAGATATTTTTAAATATCACATCATTACATTATTGGATCTAGTGCTTTTACTTTCTTAACAGA
>NW_027826350.1:0-2477 GCF_054177405.1 Leptonychotes weddellii | reverse complement strand
GCAAACAATGAATCATGGAACACTACATCAAAAACTAATGATGTAATGTATGGTGATTAACATAACATAATAAAAAAAAAAGATGCCAGGAAATCATGGGGATATTGACCAGTGTAATTCAGTCCCACAGCAGCAGTTTATAAATTTGATACTTTTTAAAAATAAAAAAAAAAGAACTGTCATTGCTGAGAACACTGCAATACTTCATAACTTAGCAATACATTTTCAAAACAAGACCAAACGTCTTTCTACTTCTGCTAGGCTGGTCTCTTTACTAACATTCCTGACAATGTATACTCCTTTTCCTGCTTCAGTGGCTCTCTTTTCCTGACACTCCCCAACACAAGATGACAAGATGTGCTCTTTGTCATTCTACTTCTGCCAGTGTCTCTTTCTCTGACTTAACATCTCAGGCATTTCTGGTTTGTGCTGTTCATTCTGCAATTAATCATACACAATTTTTAACTGTTACCTACTATATGTATGCAGATATTATCTTACCAATGAAACTCCAAGCTCCTTGAAGACAAAGGCAGTTCTTATGTAATATACACAATTACAGTGGGATTCAAGACATTTCTGCTGAATTAGCTGAGGAATGATAGAATGTCAAGGTCAAAGGGCATTTAAAAGTCACCTAGGCCAATCATTCATCTGATGTTTGGATCACTGGACAGAAAACCTATGCAGCAAGTTGTTTTACAATAAAAGTGAATATAATAGAATAGAATAAAACATGATTATTTTTTATCATATGATTATTATATTCACTACATGAGTATGTAGTGAAGCATGCTGGCTATCTCTAAAATGTGGTATTAGTCCAACCCAAATAATAATTAATAACAAGAATAAAGACTCAAGGCACACCTGGGTGGCGCAGTCGGTTAAGTGTCCGACTCTTGGTCTCAACTCAGGTCGTGATCTCACAGTTGTGATATCAAGCCTCATATCAGGCTCCAAGCTCAGTGCAGAGTTTGCTTGAGATCCTCTCTCTCCCTGTGGCCCTCCTGCCATTTGTGTTTTCTCTCTCAAATAAATAAATAAATCTTAAAAAAAAAAAAAGAATACAGACTCTACCTACAAAGGATTTAAAAAGAAATGGAGAATAAAATCTCTAAAGCAGATATAGCCAATAACTATCCAAAAAAAGTAAATTTGATAAAAGAAGATGGGTATGATAAAAATGTCATAGGACTTGGGTAATTATTCTTCGTTTAGGGACTAATAAATCATCAATGTGCCAGTATTAATTTGAAATTGATTTTAAAAAGTCATTCTCATAAAATTAATATATTCAAGATCATGTCACACATTATTATTTGCTTAAAATTTGTTGACTCTACTTATATCGTGATAGCTGGTACTTAATTGAACTATGGAGTTAAAAGCAATATTCAACCATGGTAGAGTAAATGGTACTAGACAAGCATTACCACTATAAGCAGCTGTTTAATTGGAAAAAATATATAGTACACAACTGTTTCCAAACATAAGACAACAGACAGCAAAGGCTGTAATCTCTAAGAGAAGGGAAAGAAACAGGGAAGGCCTTTCTGAGGATCACTTGCTTTCACTTGGAGATGCTTTCTGAACCATGCTGCAAGGACGGGAATCCCAAAAAAGCACTATGATCTTGCTAGAGTAGGGAGATAGATAGACATGAGCAGAAGGGGAGAAAGGAGGATGGTAGATAGGAAACTGCCAGGCACCACCCAGTCTCCACCCAGAGACCAGCCCATCTCTCATAGAGTAACCTGTTTTGCAACATTTCTGGAGTGTACTTCCCCTTTGCTAAATAAAACCTTTGCTGCTTTAATTCTCTCTCAAGTCTCTCAAATAAATTCTTTCCTTCAAGAAGACAAGAGCCAAGGAATTTTACAATCCACCAACTGGTAACAATTTCACTGAATAAAAATCAGAGCTTGGGGAAGAAGAAGCAGCTGGAATTTGAGAGAACCACACAGACAAAGAGATGTCTACAGGGGTCCACTGGAGACTGGCTACATTCCGACAGGCACATAATACAGGGAGTTGCCACAAAATTAATCAAAGAACTACTACCACAGCTCTTACAAGGTGGGCTCTTACAACCATCCAGAATGAAGAAACTTGGCTGAATACCCAGGGCATTTGACTGAGACCTCAGAGAAGCCACATCTGAGGAGTAGGGCTAATGTAGACCTAGAAAACTGTCCCCTTTAGATACCCCCCTAACAAGGAATCTACACAAAAGCGACTCGAATTAGTGAGTTTAGCAAGGCTAAAAGACATAAGACCAATACTTAAAAATTAACTCCATTTCTCTATACTAAGAATGAATTATCAGAAACTGAAATTTTTAAAATTCAATTCATAATAGCATCAAAAAATATTAAGGACTTAGGGATTTCGTATACAAAAGAAGTGAAAGATCTACATACTTAAAACTACAAAAATAGGTTTGATATTATTTCAAAATAAAAAGAAAGGTCATA
>NW_027826349.1:0-13483 GCF_054177405.1 Leptonychotes weddellii | reverse complement strand
TCCTGTAGGGCTGGTTTTGTGTTTGCAAATTCCTTTAGTTTTTGTTTGTCCTGGAAGCTTTTTATCTCTCCTTCAATTTTCAATGACAGCCTAGCTGGATAGAGTATTCTTGGCTGCATATTTTTCTCATTTAGTGCTCTGAATATATCCTGCCAGTCCTTTCTGGCCTGCCAGGTCTCTGTGGATAGGTCTGTTGCCAGTCTAATGTTTCTACCCTTGTAGGTTACATATCTCTTCTCCCGAGCTGCTTTCAGGATTTTCTCTTTGTCTCTGAGACTCATAAGTTTTACTATTAGATGTCGGGGTGTTGACCTATTTTTATTGATTTTGAGAGGGGTTCTCTGTGCTTCCTGGATTTTCATGCCTGTTTCCTTTCCCAAATTAGGGAAGTTCTCTGCTATAATTTGCTCCATTATACCTTCTGCCCCTCTCTCTCTTTCTTCTTCTTCTGGGAAGGGATCATCTGTTTTTTGACCTCAGTTGACCATGGGTAACTGAAAGTGCAGAAAGTGAAACCATGGAGAAGAGGGGACTACTGAACATTGTTATTTTTTGTGTCATGGAAAAAAAACAACGAGAAGGTAAAGAAACTGCAGAGAAATTTCTCGACGAATGCCCTACTGTAGTGATTCTGGTAGGTAGCTACGTTGTGCTGTACCTGTCACAGGCATTCTGTCACATCATCCTCACAAAAGGTCAGTGAGGTGGATTATGATTAGTCCCATTTCATAGGTGAAGCCGTTGAGGCTTAAGAGGTTAAGAAGCTTGTCCAAAGGGCCATTTCTAATAATCAGTGGAGCTGGGCTCTGAATCCAGGTCCATCTGGCTCTGGTACTCTGATGAACAATCACTGGCTCCTGCCAGAAATAACAATGGCAGCTAACTATATGCCAGCTACTATACTAAGCACATTGCTGACTCATTTTGTTCCTACAGTAACCATAAGAGGGGTATGTACTACCTTTATACCTACACATGGATGGATAAACTGAGCTGTGGAGAGTTTAAATAGCAGCCCAACCAGTAAGTGGCAGGGCTAGAACTTGAGCCCAGAGTCTTTGCTTTTTACCCGCCATGTTATGCTCTGCAAAGCTTTGTTGCTGCAGTTTTCAGTTTTCAACTGCAGCCTCTCTTGTTGAATAGCTTTATAATTGATTCATTTGTGATTTCCATAGACAAGTTGCTTTAACTTTGCCAGGGCTCCTTGACTCTGGGGTTGCTCACTGTAATAGTCTTAAAGAAATTTCTAGCAGGTATTTTTGTCTTAATGAGATGAGCAGTCTTCATATGCTGAGCATCTGCCTTTCTAAATTAAAGAAGTTTCTTATAATAATAAGGGCATCAGTAGTCTACAGGAAACCAACAAATCCTCACTGCAGATTTTATTTAAAGTAAGATGGATGATTTTCACCCTGTAATCCCGTGTATCATTGTTCATGGCCTACACAAGTATAATAAATGCTGCAGTTCAAGAAGGTGACTGGTACTGTGCTCTCCATTTTTACTGTTTCTTTTGAATCATGAAATGTCAGAGTCTATTAATTCCACTTGTTCTTTTTGCAGATGAAAAAAAACTGAGTCCCCCAAAGGTTATGAGACTTGCCCAGACTTTTTTCCCTGGTCCTCAGACTACTTCTTGGTGATGTCAGTATATTTGTTTTTGTTTTCTTGAGGGTGAACTGTCCCAAAGTGTCTGCTGCTAATGCATAATGGTGGAATGCAGAATGATATAATACTTGTCAGCCATTACATTGTGAATTTACTCCAGATAGTTTTTGTTTAATCAGAACAATATTTCCTAGGTTGCCAGGCAACACGGCAATGGCATTTCAGGATTTAGTGTCAGCTAATGAAACAGAAAAGGCTCTGTCTTTTGCTTCCAGAATGAACTTCTCTTTCTCTCTCACTCTTTCTAGATTTGTGTTCACTTTGTGTTGAGGTCAAAGAATCAAATGGGCATAAAGAAAAAAGTGGAAAGAGCTAATTTAAGAGGATACAAGGATCCTTCTTTCTGGTTCTTGTTCCTGAGTAACTGTTTAGTGTGGACATTCAATCTGCATGTGACACTGTGTTAGGTGGGAAAATTGGCACCTTGGAGAGTTACGTTAAAACTCGAAATAGTCCTAGCCTATCAGGGAAGGGAATGCAGTTAATTAAGATGAAATTAAAAGGTTATAACCACAGAGTTTTCACTTAGGTAAAATATGCACCCATCTAAGGAAGGACTCGTGTGAACTTTGGAGTAGAAGGGCAGGAAAAGATCAGATGCGAGTAAAGTATAAATTCAAAATGGAGTAAATTAGGTTGTGTCTTCCCTCACTGCTCCTCACCATGGTTCTAACCCATTCGATAATTATGTCGAGTTTAGGAAACCTCGATGGAAACGGGAGGATGGCCATCCTGGAGAACACTGAAGAAAATAATGCATGATTTGTGATTAGAGGCAAGACCAAAAGAAACTGTGTTGTGTTAGTTAATTTGGCTGAGCCAGAATGCCTCTTGTGACCCATCAGTGCCTCATTGAGTATTCCAATCCCATCGTTGCATTTGTAAGTGCTAGGTGTTGCTTTCTCTCCCATCACCTTGTGCCTCTGACAACCTTCACTTCCCCTTCCAGGGGAAGGTAGGAGAGTGTCTCTCGTGATGTCGCTCCTTCTCATCAAGAAACTCATTCACTTGTGCTGGTGTTGTGGCCCGTGAGGTAAGCGTTTTCCTCTGAGGGGCCCAGAGGCTCATGTGAAATGATGCGGGACCCTATCTCCTACAAACCCCTTCAGTCACTGCCTTTATGGGTGCCCTTTGTCCCCCTCATCTTGACACCTCCCTTTCCTACCTCCTGCCTCTCAGCTCCCTTCCCTACTTTGGGTCCTAGCCCCTCTTTTTGGATACTTTCTTTTATAAAATAAAGCCCAGTTGTTTGGTTCTGCTTACAGCTGCACTTCCCTTCCTCCCTCTCCCTACATCCTGCAGCATGCATCCACAATGAGTTTCCTTGATAAACAATACTCTTCCAGAATTTCTCTGATCTGATTTCCTCTGCCTCACCTTTGCCAGAATCACAGTTGCCAAAGTTTCCAATGGCTCCTGACCACCAACAAAGAAGGACAATTTCCCATGCTGATTGTGTGTCCATCCACCAGTGATGGAGCTTCTTGTACCAGGCTGAACACATAAGATGAAGAGTACAGACCCTGCTCTTGACACACGTACATTCCAGCAGAGGAAAAACCCAATAAACTGTCACTTATGTCTGGCTCCTGACCCAGTCTGTGGGTGGGGAATGGATTGGTAAATGCTTCCTAGGACTTTCCATAACTTGGTTGGCTGGGGTCATCCATTCCTTGCTTAATACCTTTCTTTGCCTGATCTACATGTTTTGCCTTTTACTTCAAGCTATTCTTATGTCCTCTTTTGGAGACAGGTTGTTCTGTGAGCCTATCTTTATAAAGCCCTTTAATACAACACATAGTTTTAAACATCTACTATAATCAGATCAAGCTAGAGTATCGTAAAAAAAGAAAGATTAAGAATACAGAAAATGAGAGTTTAAAGGCAAAGATGAACTGTTTAACACAAGAAAGGGATGGCAAAACAGAGCTTTTAACAAGTTTGAACGAGAACCTAGTCTTTATGGGCATTCATCATTTATAGATATTTATGAATGTCAGTAGTGAGCATTCAGGGATGCTCATTCAGCCGGTGTGTGCCAGATGATGGAGTTGGTTGTTCATGCCCATCATCTGCTATGATTCGTTGGTGCCAGCATGGATTTACATAAAGATAATCAAGCCTCAGCTTCAGAACCCTTTACTTTCACAGCTGTGTGATGGCCCTAGGCAAGTGTTCATTCATATGGTCATATGTTTTTGTAAAATTTGTACACCTAAGATAAATTAGCTATAGTTGGCTAAGACCTCTGCCTCTTTCCAGTATGACTTCCTCTCCATTATACTTGTTGAATTGGTGGCTGCAGGCATTTTGGGGATCAGACTAAGGGAAGTGGAGTTAGGCAAACATTTAGTTCAGGTTAGAGAGATTTACTTACAAGGTTCCCAGTCACTTCTGTATACAGCTAAATATTTCTGGCCACTTTTAGTTAGGACTGGGTTCCAGAAAGACTGCCAATCCCTTGTATTGACTCAACCAGCACCATGACTGAGCTGATATTCGATGTGAATAAGCTCTAAGGCACCTGACACTAGAGTTATGTGGAATAAAGGAGATAATCAAGATTTGAAAGGGAAGGAACCAGAAGCTATTTTATGACAAACTATTCCAATGATCAGATATGTAAAATTTTAAGCTGAGGATTCAAGTCTTATCAATCCCTCATCAAAATAGTTCTATCCAGTATATACTTGATGATGCAGCATATCCAATGATAACAAAAAATTTCAAATTATGATAAAAACAACAATACATTAGGAAGATAAAAATCGTCGAAAAGAAGCAATGGATACACTCTTGGATTCTTAGCAATCTAATTAAAGAAGAGGAATGAATCCGATGTTGCCCCAGACCCCAGCAAGATGGGCTTCTGCTCTGGGCCCTTGCTCCAGAGGACCCAGCTCTAGCTTTCTTCCCGTTCTGCCCACTCCAAGGGTGAGGAGTCCATGCAGAGCAAGGGGACACTTGCCTTTCAATATTGGAACAGTTTTGACATGAACTCTGCAGCTGCTGCCCCAAACTGGGGAACAGTATTTGGAAAGCACATTCGGGAAAGAAATTCATAAAGCACCCTGAGGAGAGCGTGGCCCACCAGGTCATATAGCTAGATGCCAGAGCATAGAAAATGAAGCACTTTTTTGTGACATAGCCACCCACTTAGGCCACCCCACAGGAACAAAGGAGAGCCGACTACCTCACAATAATAGGCTTAAGAGGAAGTTGGCTGGTGAGTAAGGCCTTTAGAGAGATGGATGTTGTTGTGAGGGGTGGATGCTGGCTGGCAAGTTCCTGATGATGAGAGGCCTGTACTTTGCCTCCCAAAGCCAGGAGGAATGTGTGGTGACCCTTGCATCCTGCCTGCCTGCCTGCCTGGCTGACCCTGCAGCCAGATTACGAACTAAAGTGAAAATATCCTTCTAAGGGTATTTCAGGTTCAAAATCCAGTTGGCTAGTGGGAGGAAAAGGATATTATCTGATGATAGATAGTGGTAACCAATGTCTGACTGTTACTCATTGAATCAACATTTGCTGGGAATTCCAGGGAGGTGCATTCCAGACAACCTGCATCCTAGTACTTGACTTCTGGCTTAGGGAAACAATAGGGTCCGGGGTGAGGGAAGGGGGTGTGTGTTTGTGAGGCTGAATATTCATCTCTAGTCATAGTGTGACTGAGCTATAAGGTCATTCCTCAAAAGCCCGGGGATTCCTCGGAAAACAAAGCCCTGGGGTATGATGCTTACCTTTACGCGACTCACTGCACAAATATCTATGGTGAGCTTGCTCTCTGCCAGCCCTTTGTGCGAGGAACTGAAACTTAAAGGCACAGAAGATACGTCCCTCCCCCTCGGGTTTTGTAAATTTAATAGGGGGGGTTTACGGAATTATGTTCTGACAAAGAATGACCTAGCAGGGACTGGCAGCTACTCGTTAATTCTTTGGAAGCTGGTGCTGGCTGAATTATGTGAATGAATTTTGGACGGGGAACAAAGATGGATGTTTGGAGTAAGTTAATTGTGAGCTCCAAGACCTTCTGTCTCATAACAAATCTATTATCCCTTCACTCTGCTTTTCAGCACATCGAGGTCGGCTGCCTCATGGGTCTCTGGATGAGTAGAAGTACTTGGAGCATTCAGGAAAGGTTACGACTCTCTGTTACTAATCTTGTAACTATCTATTAAGTACGAAGCCCTCCAGGGGCTCCTTCCAAATTGGTTCACTGCCGCATGGATGGTGAAGATGACTGATACAGTAACTGCCCTTAATCTGGGGACCGTAGCACCAGCTGTTGGGAATCTTGCCAGAGCCAGAGTGTACTTCGGTTAACCCTGAGAATTTGCACAGTGGTTCTGCTGAAAAAGCGTATACTCCTCCCTCAAGAAAGCCAGTTGGGCCAAAACAGTGGAATGTTTTCAGGGCTGTAATGTGAGTAAATTCTGAAACAAATGGCCATGAAGTCAGTGCTTTATCTTCTTCCAAAGCTAGAAACATGAATGCTAGTCTGTGCTTTAAACTTTAATGGGTTGTACCACTAGGGCAGAACATTCTTATGTTACGAGGTACGGGCCGTTCTGTAGGGTGGGCAACACAAGACTAGCTGATGTGACTCCCATGTTTGGAGAGAAAGGGAGAATGTCCTAAAACAAAGGACCAGATAAGCAAATAAAAGTGCCATAGGAAGTTACAGTTGATGTGACAGGGACTACCATGGAGCTGTAGCAGTGCCTTTATGAACTTTGAAATTGAAGTAGCGGGAGTAAGTCTACTATGGTTTTAAGCCTCTTATGCAGTGGGATTGTGGGCCGGCCCCCATGAAACAACCAACGTGAGCACAGAGCACCCAGCTAACAAATATTCAGGCAGATGGACCCTTCTTGGCTCTTACCTGCTTTTTAAGTGAGTTAGTTGGATTATTTCTTTTTATTTATTTATTTATTTATTTTAATTTTTTTTTTTTTGAAGATTTTATTTATTTATTTGAGAGAGAGAATGAGACAGAGAGCATGAGAGAGGGGAGGGTCAGAGGGAGAAGCAGACTCCCCACTGAGCAGGGAGCCCGATACGGGACTCGATCCCGGGACTCCAGGATCATGACCTGAACTGAAGGCAGCCGCTTAACCGACTGAGCCACCCAGGCGCCCAAGTTGGATTATTTCTATGGTGAGAAGTTAATACTTATGTTACACACTTTGCGTTGTGGTTCAGAAAGGTGCAGTAGTGACAGGCACTTCCGGAACGTGTTTAAATTCGTTGTCACATTTGATAAATAACCTCTTTGGTCTCTCAGACATGCACCAGACTCTCCACTTGGCACTCTGCATTCATTAGCTCATTTAATCATCGGCACTCGGCGAGTCAGGTATCCTTAGCTCCATTGCATGGGTGAGGAGCGTGAGACAGTGGGAGGATAAGTAACTGGCCTGTGTTCACACGGTGCATGGTGGCCTTGCTGGGAAAGGGACCCAAATGTTTCAGGCTCCAAAGCCTAAGCTCTTAATCGTTCTGATCTCCTGATTTCATGATACTAATGAACTTTGACTACCCTCTGCTCCTAGCCTCACCAGATAGCTATCAACCCATATAAATAAACTCAATTTTCCCCCCTAAACAAAGACGCTATTGTTGCTTTAGAGGATGTAACTCGGAGATTAAAAAAGAAAAGACAAGAAAGCCAAATTGGGAATCCAGTCTTCTTTTAATGGGATATTTGCTATCAGGTCCTGGGGAGTAGCTTAAAGATGGTGCTTACTTTGTCATTAACAGACAGTTGTTTTTTGTTTTTTGTTTTTCTTTTTTCCCCTTCTTTTAGCTACTGGAAAAAAAAAAAAAAAGAATACTGTCTAATGAGTCAAGCAGTTCTGGTGTGGAGACTTTAGTTCTGGCCTGAGCAACTTCACTCACAGACTGTGTGATTAAATCCAAGGTACTTGACCATTTATCATGCAACAAGCTAATGGAGATCAGTTTGCCTCCCACCTGTAATGTAGGCAGCAGTGATTTTAGTTTCTCTATTGGATGACGTAAACCAATGAGTTATATGGCTCTTTCTGCCCTAAAACTTGCTGAGAAAAAGATTCTCCAGATTGGGCAAGCAAATGCTTCATTAAATTAATCTGTGAGACACTCTTCCCTAAAAAAAGAGTATGAAAAAGGACAAAGGAAAACATGGACATGCTTAGGCAAGGGTATGTGGTTTCAGGACTCCCTTTCAGCTTATGATAACTGCCCATCATTGCAAATACTCAGTGTTGTCCTGGGGGTTAATATTTCAGGGAGGGTTGGGCAAAAAGCATGTGCCTGGGAGTTGGTCCTGGTGATATTGGAAAATAGCCCTCAAAGAGAATCTCAGAAGGGAGAAGGAGACCCTCACTGAAGTGGCTCTTCCTCAAGATGAACAGGGCAGGGACTCCAAAGGATGGGATATGGCCGCTACTTGAATATTATTATTCATCATCACCCTTCTAACACTTGGTGCTAACATGGTGTCTTCACTCTTTTACTTTCTAAAGCAAGTGTACATATATTGTCTGGTTTTCTTCTTTTTATTGGAAACCTGTGAAGTGGATGTTGCACAGGTTATCCCATTTTACACTTGAAGCAGTGGAGGCTCAGAGAGCTTGATTGATTTGCCAAGAGTTAGTTTAGGGTGCGGATTGGGATTTGAGGCTCCTTGACCGTGAACTTGCTCCACCGTCTGTGGTCTGCCTCTTTAATGTCACAATAGTACCCTGATATCGAACTCCATTTCTAAAACATGGACCCGCCAGAAGTTATAGAGAAAGAAACAGTTTTCAAACTGAATGATTCAAAATGCATTTGGCATAAAGTCCTACAAATGTACAATTTTTTCTTGCTAGTAAGCCTGGAGATTAAGGCACTTACAACAGTGTTTTGTTTGTTTTTCATAACTCTACCTTTTTATCTCTTTAAAAGAGAAAAAAAAATCACCTAGAAGCTTACTATTTTTTCCTTATTTCTTCCACAATGAGCATGGATTTCTGTTTTCTTTCTGATTCTTCAGTAATAAAGGCATGATCATATATGTAAAATTCAAATAATATATATATAAATATGAAGAAGAAAGTAGGGAGCCGGGGTTAAGGGTCTGACTATTGGTTTCACTCAGGTCATGATCTCAGGGTCATGGGATCAAGCCCCACGTGGGGCTCCACACTCAGCAGGGAGTTTGCTTGAGATTTTCTCTCTCCCTCTCCCTCTGCCGCTCCCTCCCTGCTCTCCCTCCCTCCCTCTCTCTTTCTCTCTCTCAAATGAATAAATAACCCCCCCTCAAAAAAATAAAGAAGGAAGTAAAAGAATCCCGAGGTAATCATCATTCACAGTTTGACAATCAGCATTCTGTCATTCATATGCTCTTTTGTGCAGAGACTTGGAGCTTCCTAGTTAAAGAAACCTAGGCTAGCAGCCTTTTATAAAGACAAATAATCATCCCAAATTTTCTTGTACAATACAGATTTTTCTTAACACCAGTTTGCTTAATGTGGAGCACAACCTATTCTTGATAATCACCTTGCAAAAATAAAGAAAAGGAGTACATTTGGGACAGGCAGTTTTTTGAAGAGCAAGGAGTTGTAGGAGATGAAGGAAATATGTGGTGTAGATGCTGAGGAGGGGGTTTAATCTATTCAACTTGACAGGATTCTCTTGAATTCCTACTCTGCACCAGGCATAGGAAAGGAGAGATTCTGACCTGTTCACTGGGTCTCACAGGCCAGTGATGGCAGATAACTTCTGAGGACGTGGAGTAAGGCTGAGGGGCAGGGCAGGCGCTATAGCCCAGCTCTTGGTGGTGGGGAAGTCTTCCTGGAGGAGAAAACACCTTAGTTGGGTCTTGAAGGAATTAACCTGGAATAGGAAGAATTCCAGGCAGAAGGAACAGTGAGCAAAAAGGCATGGAGATAGGAATAATGTGGTGGATGTGGAAAAACCACAGATAGTTAAGTATTGCTAGAATGTGTGTGTGTGTGTGTGTGTGTGTAGTAGGGGTGATGTGGGAGAGGAGCTGTCAAATGAAACTGAGGAGGGCCACCTGGGTGGTTCCATTGGTTGAGCCTCTGACTGTTGATTTGGCTCAGGTCATGATCTCGGGTTGTGAGATCGAGCCCCACATCAGGTTCCATGCTCGGCGGCAAGTCTGCTTGAGATTCTCTCTTTCCCTCTCCCTCTGCCCCTCCCCGTGCTCATACTCTCTCTCTCAAATAAATAAATAAATAAATAAATCTTTTTTGAAAAAACAAAATGAAACTGAGGAGGTTGGCTGGATCAGGTGGAATGGAATGTGAGAGTCCAGAACTTAGCACATAACCTGGAAACAACGGACAGAGCAGTCACGTGGTAGGTTTGCATCCAGAAAGATCACTCGGGCAGTGGGAGACGAGCAGGGTGCATCTGAGAGGGCAAGATTGGGGCAGATAGGAGAACTTGGTCAGAGGCCAGGGGTGGAGCCCAGGTGAGCCAAATGCTGGGGATGGAGTGGAAGGCTGGAATGGAAAGCTTCAGGAAAAGGTAGCTGAGGCCAACTAAGACAGTCTAATCCCAGAGCTCCAGCAGCAGGACTGGACACCTGGGACCACCCTTGCAGAGGGGGCCACTGAAGAACCAGGGAAGCTGTCCCCTGAATTTGTGCTCAGGTGAGCCCAGGCAGGCAGTGGAGATAGTTTGTCACCTTCATTGGGAAAAAGGAAAGAATAAATTAAAAAATAATACTGGGGTCTCTGAAAGAAGAGTATAGGAAAAATGCACAAAACTGGCTGGGCTTTCCCCTCAGACCCAATCCAGGAATCTACTAAGAGATGTGAGCGGTTTGAAAAGGAGATTAGAGAAGGAGTTATGTGTAAAGATGCCAGGGCAGCTGCTCAGATAGCTGTCTTTACCCCAGCCGCCATGAGTGATGGTGGCTGACAGCTCTCCACTGAGTCCCTCTCTGGGATTTGCCAGGGCCAAGTTCATGCCCACCTCCTGGGACAGTCTGCACCCAATGAGTGATTGCTGTGGGCATGGCCCCCTTGACTTCATTTGGGACATTTCTGACCTCCCCAAGTGTAAGCTGAGGCTTGGATTTTGATGACACTGAAATTCAATGTTTCCTTTCACCCAGTCCCACTTCCTTTACTTCCCCACAGGTCTTGATCCACCGAGCACTCCTTATGAATCCTCCTGGACCCAAGTGTCTGTCTGAAGTCTGTTTCCTAGGAACCTGATCTGCAGCATGAAAGAAATGAAACCTAGTGAATGGGGACAGGATGGAGCCAAACTGGGTTCTTCTCTTCTAGGAAAATCAGTGGTAAGAATTTGTCTTATCAGTGAGGTGGTTGAAGGTCTTCTCTGGGGCTTTGAGGCTGGAAAGTGGTCTGACCAAGTCCTAAGAGAATGGACTTTGACATCAGACAGGCCAGAGTTTGAATCCTGCTCTGTTACTTATCAACTCAGAGATTTTGAGAAAGTCACATCCGGTGCCTCATCCGTGACACAGGAAGTCATACTTACCTTGCCGTCATGCTCACCTTGCATCAGACGTCCCATACTTACGTTGTGGGGACAAATGAAATGGCTGTTCTTGCTGTCATTCCTAGTGCTCAGTGCACAGAAAGGTCCTCAGTGGGTGATAAGGAATGACGAGTGAGCAACACTGATGGTGTTGGGTTAGGGTGGTATTGGCAATAGTCCAGGGTTCAGAATTCAAGGAAAGAAGTGTAAAGAATAAAAGGAAAGTATATCATGAAAGAAAGAGAAGGCTATTGCTGCTAGTAGATTAGTGGACTGATCCACACTACACATATTCCAATTTCTGAAAGATATCCTAGCAAGTCAATTAAGTTAAGAACATTTTAAAGCATTTGCTATGAATAAAATGCTGGGGGAAGACCTGACATTTTTGGAGGACCCTAATTCAACTGTTAGTGGCTTAAATAATTTATTTTATGAGAAAAGGGCATATATAATCATTAAATATAGCCCTGACGTAGAATTGGTGCTCAAAAAACATTTCTTGAATAAAATATAGTATGAGACACTTTGAGTTGTTAAGTATCTCAGAGCTAGTAGACTTTTTATCATATAAGAATGAGATATTTAAAAACAAAGATATGTTACAGAAGTTAGGCAAATGAAAAAGTGGAAATTAACCGAGAAAGAGTGAAGTACTTAGTACAGGAACATTCTAAACAGCAGTGGCTCAGTGAAAGGTGGGAGAGTACAAGATAAGGAATTTCAGAGTTCTGAATGGATTTAACCCTTCTTATCTGTGCTCATTAAAGGAGCTACCAGAAGGCAAAAAACAAAGCAGGGGTGATTGCTAAAGAAGTCCATATTTGTCTTTCAGTTTTATAGGATGATTGTTTTGGTTCATATCCACTGTCCTGGTTATATTGGTTCCAGTGTTGCATTTCCTGAGCACATACCAGCTAGTAGTAAGAGATGAGAACCAGCTCTGTGTTGGGGAATCTTTTCTTCCCAGGATCAAAATTGTGGACCTGTAGAATCCACAGATTGGACAGACAGAGCTGAGAGGAAGTTAGTCATTCCCGATATCTGAGTTTTCGAGATCTCCGGTGAGACTCTACCCCAGGGGTCACAAGTTCAGATGCCCACAGGGTGAAGGCAGGTCATGTAAATGAGGAAAAAGTCTGTGTTTAAAAGAAAAAAGAATGGTGGATATGTCCTTCAGTAACTGTGGTCCTTCCATACCATGGACCACTACTAATGACAAAATTATAGGAATGGAGAACAGATGAGAGTTTACCAAGAGGTCAGGGGTGGGGTGGTGATGGGCTGTGGGTGGTGTTCATGAAGGATACTCGTGGTGACTCAACTGTCATTGTCTTGTTTCCATCAATGTCAATATCCTGGTAGTGTTGTGGTACTAGAGTTTGGCAGGATGTTACCTTTGGGGGAGACTGGGGAAAAGGAACATGGGATCTCTCTGCACTGTTTCATACAATCGCATGTGAACCTACAATTATCTTCAAACAAAAATTCATTTGGAAAAAGGAATGGTGGGAAACATGGAGAATTATAGAGCACATGACATTTTAAACGGCGATGAGAGAAAAAAAATGTTGCCATATAGTGCAGACCCAAAATGACAAGCATCTGCCCCCAGGCTAACCAACCAACCAACCAAAACAACAAAGAAATAAAAATTTCTGCTCCCTGGTCTACCTACTTAAGCTATCCAAAAAAAAAAAAAAAAAGTAACCATTTTAGTTGTCTTTAAAAAATATATTAAAATATATTACATACTCCTCTGCCTTCTTAAGCATAATATACCAAATATAGCAAAATCATCTCAATTGTTCCTGGAAGCAGGATGCCTTCATGTGCAAATCATAGATAACTCCACTGAAAATGGCTTACACACTGAGAAAACAGTATTTGTTTGTGTACGGGGTTGGGATGGAGGGTCAAAATGTTTAGGGCTGTTTGAATGTTCTGACATAAAGTGGAGCTGCCATTCTTTATAAGGTTTATGATTGCTTTTAGGATGTTTCATGTCTCTTTTACTGCTGGGCTCATGGTAATGTTTTCTTATACTGTCAGCTTGCCGGCTTGCTGTAGACTTTCATTTCCTTCTAATTTATTGTGTGCTTGGAAAGTGGGCAAAAGAACCTACTGGGACGTGTGTGTGTGTGTGTGTCTCAGAGAGACAGGGAGAGCGAGAGAGAGAGAACAGGAGCTGAGGGGGAATCTGAGGGTCCGAGTATTCATTCACTCGCCGTGTGCAGTCTGGGCGATGTCCATTTTTTTTTTTTTAAAGATTTTATTTATTTATTTGAGAGAGAGAATGAGATAGAGAGAGAGA
>NW_027826348.1:0-273 GCF_054177405.1 Leptonychotes weddellii | reverse complement strand
TCTCACCACAGAGGAAACTAAAATCAATCTTGCTAGTAGGTCTGTTTAATTATAGTACAACGAGCAGCTTCTCTCCTTCTTTGCATATTTTATAATGTCTTCATGAATAAATTAAATAAATCAAGCTGAGAGAACTGTATGATTCATTCCCTGATTTTCATTCTTCTGTCTCTCAAGAAATCTGAAAAGTACCATATTCACAAACGCCTGTTTTCACTAAGTACTTGGTCACAATCATTACACGGATTTCTAAATGGCTACATTGTCACCGCC
>NW_027826347.1:0-273 GCF_054177405.1 Leptonychotes weddellii | reverse complement strand
AGGTTTCAGGAATGGGAAAGAAGCCAACATCCTGAGATGAGAGTACGTGATATGATAAAAACTGAAATAAAAGACTTCTGTCGTCTTTTATGCATATGAGGAATTACACAACTAAATGAAGAGATCCCAGGTATACTTCTTCAGTACCTATCAAAGTGCCGTGAGGCATTTCATCAAATTATTTGGGCCTTAAAAGACCAAAGTGCTGATTATTCTGTGATAGTAATCACTATGTAACAATAAGAAATGTGGATCACATTAATCCAGGATTTG
>NW_027826346.1:0-273 GCF_054177405.1 Leptonychotes weddellii | reverse complement strand
TTTCTCTCTGTTCTTTAGATTGCATAATGTCTGTCAATCTATCTTCAAGTTCATTGATCCTTCTGCTAGTTAAATCTACTGTTGAGCCCCTTTGGTGAATTTTTTATTTCAGTTATTATACTTTTCAACTCCAGAATTTCTATCTGGTGCTTTTTTATAATTTCTATCTCTTTATTGATATTCTTCATTTGGTGTGACATTTATATCATACTTTATTTATTTAAACATGGTTTCCTTTAGTTCTTTGAACATATTTATAATGCTGCTTAGAAG
>NW_027826345.1:0-273 GCF_054177405.1 Leptonychotes weddellii | reverse complement strand
CTGACCCACAGAATTTGCTACATCGCTACCAGAATTACAGTTCTGAAAAATAAAGTTCACCTTGCCACCTCCTTGCTTAAAAACCTCCTGCAGAACTCTGCTGCTTACAGGGCACGAAGCAACTCCTTAGCATGCTGTGGGCGGTGTCTCACAATCTAGCCCTGTCCTACCTCCCCATGCATCCTGTCCCCTCCACTGCCCACCCCACCTCCCCATGCACCTGCCCCTCCACTGCCCACCCCACTTGTCCCCATGCACCTACCCCTCCACTGC
>NW_027826344.1:0-273 GCF_054177405.1 Leptonychotes weddellii | reverse complement strand
TACAGTAAAATGTGCCCATTTGAAGGGTATAGGAACCAACCCGGTAACCACCACCATAGTCAGAGGTGTAGAATATTTTCACACTTGAAAAAGTTCCTTCATGTGGCACCTGGGTGACTTAGTTGGTTAAGCATCTGCCTTCGGCTCAGGTCATGATCTCAGGGTCCTAGGATTGAGTCCCAGATTGGGCTCTCTGCTCAGTGGGGAGTGTGCTTCTCCCTCTCCCTCTGCCCCTCCCCCTGCTGGTGCTTCCTCTCTTGCACAAATAAATAA
>NW_027826343.1:0-273 GCF_054177405.1 Leptonychotes weddellii | reverse complement strand
GGTCGTGAACCTCTCTGTCTCGCCGATTTGGGCGGTGAGTGTGGCTTGGCTCTCAGGTCCCTTGTGGCGGGAAGGGCGCCCGGCCTGCGGGCCCGGCTGGGGCTGCGCTCGCCCCGCGTCCCCTCGAGCTTTGCCCGCCCGGAGCTCCGCTGCTCCCGGCGGCCAGAACGGAGGGGTAGAGCAGTCCTCGGAGGCCCGGGAGGGCGGGCGGCCCAGCTCGTCCCGGGGCCGCGCGAGGCACAGACGCCGCGCGGGGCCGCCCGGAGGCCTCCC
>NW_027826342.1:0-273 GCF_054177405.1 Leptonychotes weddellii | reverse complement strand
ACCCAAGGAGGTTCACACCAGGACTCACAGAAATTAAAATAGCAAAAAGTACTTATAAAGAAACAACTTTAAACGTGACAAGACGACAGAATGCGGTTATATACAAATAAACCCCATAAAGCTATCAGCTTATTTTTCACTAAAAACTTTGCAGGCCATAAGGGAGTGTCATGATATATACAAAATGCTGAAAGGAAAATATCTGCAGCCAAGAATATTCTATCCAGCAAGGCTGTCATTCAGAATAGGAGGAGAGATAAAGAGTTTCTCATA
>NW_027826341.1:0-273 GCF_054177405.1 Leptonychotes weddellii | reverse complement strand
GGAACACTTCATCTAAAACTAATGATGTAATGTATGGGGATTAACATAAGAATAAAAAATAAATAAACAAAAGCAAAAAAAAAAAAAAAGAAGGTGGCTAGTTGACTTACGGACCCCACAAAATTTGAGAGCAGATTGGTTAAGGAATCTTTTAGGTAATTTGCTTTTAAATGTAGTCATCAAAACATGTAATCATTGTTACTGGAGGCTCCTGGAGCTCTGGGATTTGTCTATGATTTTACCATCATATGTGTCCTTGGAGTGGCCCAGGAG
>NW_027826340.1:0-273 GCF_054177405.1 Leptonychotes weddellii | reverse complement strand
GATACATGAGCAGAGTGGTAAAGAAAGGGGGCAAATGACGAAAAGACCAGAACCCAAGTGGGAGGGTATCAAGTGAGGACATCTCCGGCTGCTTTTGTTACCCTGTTGTGTCCCGTTTCCTTACCTTTAGCAGTTTGTTTATTGCTAAAAAGTCGGCAGACTGTTTCAATATGGCAATCATTGTGGTAGCCAGGGTTTCGTGTATCAGCTGGGCCTGAGGGGCGCTCGGTTTTTCAGGTCGGAAGCTATACTACAAACGAAGGAAAAGGAACC
>NW_027826339.1:0-2477 GCF_054177405.1 Leptonychotes weddellii | reverse complement strand
CAAACTGAGGGTTCTAGAGGGAAGGGGGGTGGAGGGATGGGTTAGCCTGGTGATGGGTAATAAAGAAGGCATGTACTGAATGGAGCACTGGGTGTTACATGCAAACAATGAATCATGGAACAATACATCAAAAACTAATGATGTAATGTATGGTGATTAACATAATAAAAAAAAAACAAAAAAGCAGATTTCAAAAAGTTCAGCTATGATGAAAGTATATTTGCCATTATGTGCAAGATTTGAAGACCTGAAACACAAACAAAATTGGTGCCTGAGGTATAATACTTCCTTATCATAGAAGATAGGAATACATATATTCCTATATAATAATGATAGAGTTTTATGGTTGAAATCTAGATCTGGCCTCAATAGTCCAGGTTTTTCCTTCTATTGTTGTAAGAATGGAATGATTTTAACTATTTTAAAATTAGAATTAATTTTGAAAATACTCTCCAAAATGTCAAACAATTCCATAAATCAAGTAAAAAAAATAGTATTAATGAAAACATATGACAGTTAATTTATTGAGGTAGTTTTTCTCAGTATCTATGTAAATGAAAACAATATATTCCATGGTAGCATTGTTGAGATATTTCTATGACCATGGTTGGCACCTATTAACACCTGCCATAAGAACACTCCATCTTGCTAAAAGCACTGAGGACTTAATTCATTTACTGAACTGAACATGAATTCTCTTGTAATGCCTGTCTCCCAAATAAAAATCACAGGATTTTCAGAAATAGCTTTATGGAACACCTTACTGCACTAGGAGTGTTAAATCGCCCTCAATACACTTTCAGTGTCACATACATATGAATGTAAAGAGGGATCCTCAAATAACCTGACAACCCTGTTTCAAGTGATTCCAATGAAAAAATTAATTTGTACAAAGAAGAACTAAACACAAAAATCACAAATTAATCACAAAAGGTATACACACTAATGTCACATAAACCTCTAAGACAAAAACAAAGAAAGAGCTGAGATTTATAAACAATTCATAGTGTAAAAGGATTTATTTTCTACATATAGAGTAAGAAGAAAGGGATGGGAGGCCTACCTCTAGTGATTGGGTGGATGAGGTAACATAATGGACTCCAGAAAGAAAATATACAACATCTGCCTTTCAAGGAGAATTATTTGCAAATGAACATTTATTCCATACACCATAAAGCAGAATTAAAGTGCCAGTCAAATATACCTCCAGGTACTGAAAGAACTTGCAAATAAAAATGTGTAAATACTTGAATAATCATGGAGAATGGGGAAACAAAGTATTTGGATTACCTCAAACATCCTAATGCAATCTCACACTGAATTCTGAGCAAATAGCATCCATTCTAATTCATATTTTTCAGATCACATTTGAAAAAGTTTCATTCTGGGGGCCAAAGCTAAATAATAAATGATGAACTGCATCAGCCTAGAGGAGGAAAAAAATAGAACATCGAGAAATCATACTATATGAGAACAGGAACTACTAAAACCTGGCTAGAAAATACTTAGTACAGGTTTAATTATCCTTAAGAAATTGAAAGGTTGGTATGTAGAAAACAATTACACTAAATCAGAGAAGATGTAGTCGGAGATTTCAGCATAACAGCATTGTAACTCTTAGAGCATTTGAAAAATGTAATTGGCTGGGGGCGCCTGGGTGGCTCAGTTGGTTAAGCGACTGCCTTCGGCTCAGGTCATGATCCTGGAGTCCCAGGATTGAGTCCCGCATCGGGCTCCCTGCTTGGCGGGGAGTCTGCTTCTCCCTCTGACCCTCCTCCCTCTCATGCTCTCTGTCTCTCATTCTCTCTGTCTCAAATAAAAAAAAAAAAAAAATCTTAAAAAAAAAAATGTAATTGGCTGCCTTATGAGGTAGTAAAATCCACATCAAACCTTTAAGCAGAGCCTGGATGACCACCTGTCAAAAGTACTTGAGAGAGCAGTTCTGAATTATGTGGAATGTTTAGCTATACAATTGCTAAGTACCCCACCCAATTTATGAATGTCATTTGCAGTGTATTACACTTGTAAGCGAATACCCTTGTATTGTATTACACTTGAAATATGACCAACATCATATATTAGTAATATGTCCTTCAATCAAATGTTTTTAAGAAGTTTTTTAGCAATGAAATTCTTCATTCTTTTTGAAAAAGGGTATTTTACAAGACATGAGATATGTGACAATTATTAGTCTGTCTGTTAATTTTATGTTAAACAACAGAATACAGAAGTTTTAGATTTTGGGAGAACCTTTTCATTTAATAAGAAACCTCTTTAATGGGCGCCTGGGTGGCTCAGTTGGTTGAGCGACTGCCTTCGGCTCAGGTCATGATCCTGGAGCCCCGGGATCGAGTCCCGCATCGGGCTCCCTGCTCAGCGGGGGGTCTGCTTCTCCCTCTGACCCTCCCCCCTCTCATGTGCTCTCTCTGTCTCATGCTCTCTCTCTCAAATAAATAAATAAAATCTTAAAAAAAAAA
>NW_027826338.1:0-273 GCF_054177405.1 Leptonychotes weddellii | reverse complement strand
CCTCCCGTGTCCGCCGAGGTGCCCTCACCTCCAGCAAAGCCAGCAATCCTCGCTCCACCGGGAGACTGCACTGCCCGTGTGTCTGCTTCCTGACTTCCCTCTCCCGGGAAAGCATCTGTAAATCTCTCCATGGATTTAAATCCTTCCCCTTGTGCAAGAGCTAGCCATAAAAACAACTATAATTTTAAAAGGGCTCTACTTATTTCATCTAGTTTTCCTCATTCGGTAACCCTGCCAGGTTTTTCTATAAAGTTTATTTTCTCTTTTCCTTCA
>NW_027826337.1:0-273 GCF_054177405.1 Leptonychotes weddellii | reverse complement strand
TGTCTTTGCAGCCGGCTTCCCCACTCCGATACCTGGGAGCTCTGCCACACTCAGGCACCCCCAGACTTTCTGTGACTCCGAGGGTCCTGAGACCACACTGTCCCGTGAGGGTTCCACCCCCCACTTAGCCACTGGAGCGACGTCCCTCAGCGGAGCCGACTTCTAAAAGTTCTGATTTTGTGCTCTGAGACTCTATCACTTGCCAGAAGCGGCTGACGGAGGCCCCTCCCCCACCGTCTGTCCTCCCGAATATTGCCTCGAATTCACTTCTCC
>NW_027826336.1:0-273 GCF_054177405.1 Leptonychotes weddellii | reverse complement strand
TTTTTTCAAGCCCAGCTAGTATCTTTATAATCGTCATTCTGAACTCTAGTTCTGACATTGTACTAATGTCCGTGTTGACTAGGTCCCTAGCAGTCGGTACTGCCTCTTGTTCTTTTTTTTTGAGGTGATTTTTTCTGTCTTGTCATTTTGTCCAGAGGAGAATAGATGAATGAGAGAACAAAAATGCTAACAGGGTAACAACGACCACAGAAAAATATACGCTAAACAAATCAGAAGAGACCTACCAGAAAGTGGTCGCTTTTCTGTTCAGAG
>NW_027826335.1:0-273 GCF_054177405.1 Leptonychotes weddellii | reverse complement strand
CTCTCCTTTTTTTTTTTTTTAATTTCTCCTCTTACTTTTCTCAAACAACTTCTTATCTTATCAATTCCTTTAATAAAATCTTTATAGTTTTCCTCTTTACATTCATATTCCATCCCTTCATTGTATTTACCCTTATTTTTGTACATACATGAGTTTTTGTTTCTTTAAAATTTTGGGAAGCAGTTTCTTCTTTTTTTTTAAAGATTTTATTTATTTATTTGAGAGAGAGAGAATGAGAGAGCACATGAGAGGGGGGAGGGTCAGAGGGAGAAG
>NW_027826334.1:0-273 GCF_054177405.1 Leptonychotes weddellii | reverse complement strand
GAAACAACTTACTTGCTATTGGGCTTTAGTAGAGATTGAATGTTTAACCATGGGTCGCCGAATAAAATCTGAGTTGCCTATCATGGAAGTTGGATGTGTTTAGAAGTAAGCCATCATCAAATGGAAGTTGTATATATGAGGTGATGTTCAAGCAGGCCCTGAATACACCAATAAGTTGCATGAGGAAATGGCCCAAATGCCCATGGTCCCCACTCCTGCTGCCTTCTCTTCTTTTTCCCAGCCTGTACCAGTGGCCTCATTGGGAGTTCCCTG
>NW_027826333.1:0-273 GCF_054177405.1 Leptonychotes weddellii | reverse complement strand
AGAGCATGTGTGTGTGTGACCGTGTGTGTATGACCGTGTGTGACCATGTGACCATGCATGTGTGTGTGAGAGCGTGTGTGTGTGACTGTGTGTGTGACCATGCATGTGTGTGTGACCGTGAGCGTGAGTGTGAGTGTGTGAGCATGTGTGTGCATATGTGTATGTGAGCGTGCATGTGTGTGTGAGAGCGTGCGTGTGTGTGAGACCGTGAGCGTGTGTGTGAGCACGTGTGTGTGTGAGCGTGTGTGTGTCAGTGTGTGTCAGCGTGCGTGC
>NW_027826332.1:0-273 GCF_054177405.1 Leptonychotes weddellii | reverse complement strand
TTTTAATTTAATAATTATTTTCAGTGCAACATTTTGTATGTGCAATAAAATATATTTGTAATATAACTGGTGGAAATTCTAAGCATATAATAAAAATAAGGAGATTTTTTTAACTCTCCATTGTATTTAGGATGCTTACTTTATTTGAAAATGAATATTTAGATATTATGTTCAAAAACAGTCTTCTTGTCACTAATAATGTTGCCATTACTGATGTTATAATGACTAGAGATGATCGTATGCAGCTTACCCTATAATCTTTGTTCAGACACA
>NW_027826331.1:0-273 GCF_054177405.1 Leptonychotes weddellii | reverse complement strand
ACTTCTAATTAGCTCCCAAAATACATCCCAAATCTATCCACCTCTCTCCATCCCCACTGCCACCACAAAGATTAACGACCCATATCTCCACCAAGCCTACCCCAACAGCCTTCTGCAGGCTTTCACTATTTCTACATCTACCCTGCCCCGAACTCATTCTCCACACATCAGCCAGAAATAGACCTTATTTTTTTTTTTTAAGATTTTATTTATTTGAGGGGTGCCTGGGTGGCTCAGTTGTTAGGCGTCTGCCTCCGGCTCAGGTCATGATCC
>NW_027826330.1:0-273 GCF_054177405.1 Leptonychotes weddellii | reverse complement strand
CATGGAGCACTGGGTGTTATGCACAAACAATGAATCATGGAACACTTCATCTAAAACTAATGATGTAATGTATGGGGATTAACATAAGAATAAAAAATAAAAAATAAATAAAAACAAAAACAAAAAAACGGAGATTTGTGTAATCTCTGACTGATTTTACTTAGAATAAATCAGTTGATGAAGAAAAGTATAACAAAGGAAATGAAAATCACTGTAACTACCCCTTGGTTAAAATGTTTTGTGTATTCTTCTGTATATTTTTTGCATATGCAG
>NW_027826329.1:0-273 GCF_054177405.1 Leptonychotes weddellii | reverse complement strand
TTACACAAGGGTAACTTCTACTCTGTTTTCAGAGTTTCTCCCGTGTTTGTAGATTCTTAAAAATAATCAGCCCCAAATAATCCTTATGCCAAGAGGCATATTTTCAAGTGGCACATTCTGCTCCAGTTCAACCTCAGGGACAGAGTTGAGTCATGGTGGCAAAGATTTTCTGGGGCCTACAGTGTCTATTTACTATCTGGCCCTTTACAGAAAAAGTTTTCTAGAATACTCCAAAACTGGAATCCAAGACAGGTTATATATCTGCTCCCAGGG
>NW_027826328.1:0-2478 GCF_054177405.1 Leptonychotes weddellii | reverse complement strand
TTAGGTGTAGGGTTAGGTTGTGTATTTGAGACCTTTCTTGTTTCTTGAGAAAGGCTTGTATTGCTATATACTTTCCTCTTAGGACTGCCTTTGCTGCATCCCAAAGATTTTGAATGGTTGTGTTTTCATTTTCATTTGTTTCCATGAATTTTTTAAATTCTTCTTTAATTTCCTGGTTGACCCATTCATTCTTTAGTAGGATGCTCTTCAGCCTCCGTGTATTTGAGTTCTTTCCGACTTTCCTCTTGTGATTGAGTTCTAGTTTCAAAGCACTGTGGTCTGAAAATAGGCAGGGAATGATCCCAAACTTTTGGTACCAGTTGAGACCTGATTTATAACCTAGGATGTGATCTATTCTGGAGAATGTTCCATGGGCACTGTCCAGGTTTATATTTGCACTGTCATTTTTATTGCATTGATCAATATTGCTATATTCATGTCAGTACCACTGTCTTGATTACTGTGACTTTTTAAGTTTTTAATTTGGGAAGAGCAAGCCCTCAACTTTATTCTCATATTTCAAGAGTGTTTTGGTTATTATAGGCTTCTTGGTTTCTATATAAATTTTAGGATAATCTTGCCAAATTCTGCAAAAATAGATTTAGGTATGGATTATGTGGAATCTATAAGTGCATTTGATGAATGGATCTTAGAAATACTAAGATTCCAATTCATGAAAATGGGATACATTTCCATTTATTTAGATCTTCTTTAATTTCTTTAAACAATGTTTTGTAGTTTTCAGTATATGTCATACATTTTTTTGTCAAAATATTAATGTTTTATTCTTTTCAATGCTATTATAAACAGAATCTTCCTGATTTTATTTTCAGATTATTATTGATAGTGTATAGAAATACAATTAATGTTTGTGTTTCGATATTTGTCATGGAACACTGGTAAATTCCTGTCTTACTTCTGATAGCTTTTCCTCAGTGATTGATTGGAATCACAGTTTAGAATCACAAAAACAATTCATCTACAAATACAGTTTTACTTCTTCCTTTTCAGTATTGATCTTTGGATATCTTTTTCTTGCCTAATTGCCCTATCTAGAACATACAGTAAAATTTTAAATAGAATTGGCAAGAGCAGACATTTTGTCTAATTTCTAATCTTAGCAGTAAAGCATTCAGTTTTTCACCATTAAATCTGAATGTTAGCTACATTTTTTTTGTGGATGATTCAACAGGTTGAGGAAGTTCACATATAATCCTAATTTATGAATTCTTTTTATCATCAAATGACATTAGATTTTGTTAACAATCTGTTGAGATGATCATGTGGCTTTTGTCTTTTTTTTTTTTTCCTGTTAATACTTTGTATTAAATTGATTGATTGTTATATGTTAAACCAATCTTTAATCCCTGAGATAAATCCAGTTGATTATGATGTATAATCATTTTAATATGCTGCTGGATTTTGTTTATTAGTATTTTGTTGAGAATTTTTATGTTTATATTCATAAAGGATTTTGGTCTATAGTTTGATTTTGTGATATCCTTATGTGATTTTGGTACAAGCGTAACACATGTAATGTACAATAAGTTTGTAAGTGTTTTACTTTTTTGAAGAGCTTGTGAAAAATTGGTGTCAAGTCTTTACTATTTGGTACAATTCACCTGAGAAGCCACTGGGCCTGGGCTTTTCTTTATGGGATGTTTTTGATTATTTAATTTTGTTACTTGTTATAAATTAGATTTTCTCTTTCTCTTGACTGTTTTTGGTAATTTATGTCTTTTTAGGAATTGTTCAATTCTAGTAGGTCATCTAAATTTTTGGCATACAATTGTTCATAATATTAATTTATTTTTTATTTCAGTAACTTGGTAGTAATGCCACCTCTTTTATTCCTGATTTTAATAACTTCAGTATTCTCTCTGTTATCTTGGTCAGTACCACTAAAGTTTTGTAATTTTTGCTGATCTTTTAGAAGCTGACTTTTGTTTCTTTGATTTTCTGTTGTTTATCCAATCTCCATTGCACTGATTTCTGCTACAGTCTTTATTATTTTCCTTTGAAGCTCTGCTTTTACTGTAACCCAAAGTTTTGTTATGTTGAGTTTCTCCTTTCTTTCCTGTGAAAGTATTTTTTAATATCCTTTGCAAATTCTTTTTTTTAAGGTTGATAATTTTTTTTAAGATTTTATTTATTTGTCAGAGAGAGAGAGAGAGAGAGAGGGAGACCAGAAGCAGGGGGAGCAGCAGGCTCCCCGCTGAGCAAGGAGCCTGATGCAGGACTTGATCCCAGGACCCTGGGTTCATGACCTGAGCCAAAAGCAGATGCTTAACCGATGGAGTCCTTGCAATTTCTTTTTTAATCCATTGTTTACTTAGCAGTATATTTTTAATTTCCATATATTTGTTACTTTGCAAATTTTCTGACTTGATTTTTAATTTTATCCATTGTGGTTGGAAAACATACAATGTATGACTTACATCCTTTTAATTTGTTGAAGTTTTTTTATGGACTAAAATA
>NW_027826327.1:0-273 GCF_054177405.1 Leptonychotes weddellii | reverse complement strand
AACATCATCGATGCTTAATAAATATGTTAAATAAACGTGTGGGAGACTGCTCGCAACAGAATCTGAGTTTAATTCTCTGTGTACAAACTTATCCACAACAGGGGTGCCTGGGTGGCTCAGTCGTTAAGCGTCTGCCTTCGGCTCAGGTCATGATCCCAGGGTCCTGGGATTGAGCCCCGCATCGGGCTCCCTACTCCGCGGGAGGCCTGCTTCTCCCTCTCCCTCTCCCCCTGCTCGTGTTCCCTCTCTCACTGTGTCTCTCTGTCAAATAAA
>NW_027826326.1:0-273 GCF_054177405.1 Leptonychotes weddellii | reverse complement strand
AAACAAACAGGGTTCTGGAGGGGAGGGGGGTGGGAGGATGGGTTAGCCTGGTGGTGGGTATTGAGGAGGGCACGTTCTGCATGGAGCACTGGGTGTTATGCACAAACAATGAATCATGGAACACTTCATCTAAAACTAATGATGTAATGTATGGGGATTAACATAAGAATAAAAAAAATAAATTAAAAAAAAAAAAAAAAGAAAAGAAACCTCAAAGTAGAGATGGGGGCTAACCATGATGGGGTTGCATTCATATGCCATGTCATTCAGTAT
>NW_027826325.1:0-273 GCF_054177405.1 Leptonychotes weddellii | reverse complement strand
ACAAGCGGCAGATCCGGGGAGACTCACCTTCCTCCCCCAGGGAGGAGCAGCGCGGGAGCACACCGCAGGGATCTGCTGGGTTTGGAGACTCCACACTGAGTTGATGCCAGAGATAGAAACACTCGGTCACAGGCCGGGTGAGCACAGAGTGTGGCCAGAGACTGGGGAGACGGGAGTGACTGACTGCTTTTCTCTGGGGGCACACTGAGGACCAGGGCCCCGAGTTCTCGACTCCTCTGGGGCAGAGATTGGGAGGCCGCCATTTTCACTCTC
>NW_027826324.1:0-273 GCF_054177405.1 Leptonychotes weddellii | reverse complement strand
CCATATTGAGTCACATGGCTCTGCCAAACTTTAAGGGGACAGAAAGTACCGTCCCACGATGGGTCTAGGAATATTGGTGGACGGCTCTCATGGTTACAGTATCTCTCACAGTTTTCTCTCAGACCCTAACATCTCTGCTAAACTCTAGACTGGTGGATCAAAGTGCCTACTTGACATCTCTTGGATATAGGAGACAATTCAAACTTCGGATATCCAAACCAAAATTCTCGGCTTCTCGCTCACCCTCACCTCCTATTGCCTGATTTGTCACTG
>NW_027826323.1:0-273 GCF_054177405.1 Leptonychotes weddellii | reverse complement strand
TTTAAATAATGATTATAAAAGTTTCTGCTTCAGTAATTATTTTTCTCTCTTCTTTTGAAAAAGTATGTTACATATTTTTTTAAAAGATTTATTTACTTTATTTTGAGAGAAAGAGAGAGAGAGTGCACAAGCAAGGGGAGGGGCAGAGGGAGAGGGAGAAAGAATCTCAAGGAGACTCTGTGGTGCAGAACCTGAAGCCAGAGGAGGGGCTCAATCCCAGGACCCTGAGATCACCACTGAGCCGAAATCAAGAGTCAGGTGCTTAACTGACTG
>NW_027826322.1:0-273 GCF_054177405.1 Leptonychotes weddellii | reverse complement strand
CCCAATATAAGTAATCAAAAACTGCAATGTTTCTATTGATGGAAAAGTAAACTCAGGAATCAAGTTAGTAATACTGATAACAGTGCTTGAAATTACTGTAGATAACTAACTGTAAACTCATATTACAGAAGTAAAATGTAGAAATTCCTGAAGCAACGATAATTTTTAAGGTTTTATGCTTTTTAAAACATACCTCTCACAAGAAATTGAAACATGCTGAATGGTAGTGGTGGTTTTCCATTGTTTGTTAAAGATTTGTCTTTATCTTCAGAT
>NW_027826321.1:0-273 GCF_054177405.1 Leptonychotes weddellii | reverse complement strand
TGTGAAAACCCCTGACTCTATAGCCAATTTGGACAGAAGGGTGGGTGACCCAGGAACCCGATACTTGTGACGGGCATCTGAAGGGAGGGCCGTCTTGGAGGGCAAGGCACTTGAACCTGTGGAATCCAACTAACTCTGGGTAGTTTCAGAATTATAAGTAGGACTCGAAGTTGGTGTTACAGAGTTGAAGAAGTAGTGTCGGAAAAAACGCTATGTATTTGGTGTCAGAAGGGAAAAAACCTTCTCACGTAATAACCTAGAAATAAAATTCTG
>NW_027826320.1:0-273 GCF_054177405.1 Leptonychotes weddellii | reverse complement strand
CTCTCTCTCTCTCTGTCATATAAATAAATAAAATCTTTAAAAAAAAATTTGGACTCTTGAGAGTATACAGAGAAAATTTTGTATTATGCTTTTTTAAAGAAGATTTTATTTATTTATTTGAGAGAGAGAGAGAGAGTATGAGTGGGGGGAGGGGCAGAGGGAGAAGCAGACTCCCCACTGAGCAGGGAGACTAAATTTGGGCTCCATCCCAGGACCCTGAGATCATGATCTGAGCTGAAGACAGATGTTTAACCAACTGAGCCACCCAGGTGC
>NW_027826319.1:0-273 GCF_054177405.1 Leptonychotes weddellii | reverse complement strand
GTGAGACTACTAAGACTTTGAGATGTAGGCGATCCACCTAAGCCCATTCAGGGATTAAAGCACAATCAAACCAAGACTGACTCCAGAGGGAAAACAACAGTTTTTTTTATTCAATCTCAGCTTCTCTTAAATCTCCTTCTAAGCTCAGTCTCTCCAATTAAAACAATTCTTAATACCCAAAAAACTTAGTTTTCCATATGCTGCGCTCTTTGGGAGAAAATCACTAGATCTAAGAAATACAGACTGTAAATAATGATAGAAAATGTGTTCTGT
>NW_027826318.1:0-273 GCF_054177405.1 Leptonychotes weddellii | reverse complement strand
ATGACATTTGCCCACATTCCTATCAAGGCTTCAGCTCTACCTAAAGACTAGAAACACTCTTTGGGCACTATTGCTATCCTCTGGTCTCCTGGACACAAGCCTTTTCTGGATCAAAGGGAAGTGAGCCAATTTCTAAGACTTGGAAGCATCTGATTTTTTAAACCGCGCCGGCAGCGGTTGACCATGGAGCTGCTCATTGTGATGTGGCTGTCTATCCATTTTCCACAATCAGAGGAAATGGATCATAGCAGTCCCCTGTTTCAAACCCTTCAA
>NW_027826317.1:0-2478 GCF_054177405.1 Leptonychotes weddellii | reverse complement strand
TAATTCTTTCAAAGAACCAGCTCCTAGTTTCGTTGATCTGTTCTACTGTTCTTTTAGTTTCTATTTCATTGATTTCTGCTCTGATCTTTATTATTTCTCTTCTCCTGCTGGGTTTAGGCTTTATTTGCTGTTCTTTCTCCAGCTCCTTTAGGTGTAGGGTTAGGTTGTGTACTTGAGACCTTTCTTGAGGAAAAAAATATATTAATAGAAAAATCACTGACCAATTAGAAGTCTTTGTTTTCATTCAAATCACCCTAGGGTTCCTAGAAATTATATGTATTATATATGTACATATAGATATATGCATATTTCACAGTGGGCTGAATTTCAGAAATGGGGGTAGTGATGATGGCAGGCTACAGATACTGGGCTACAAAACGTTGATAGACATCTTGTTCTTTTGTAGAAGCTTAGATATACAGTCATGCAGAAAACAGAGTTGACAGAACATTTTGTGTGACATGTTACACACCCCTGGCTAAAGGCTGAAAATTCATACTCACCATGCTTTCTGCTTTGAAATGTTGGAGCCTTCAAAACATTGTATTTTAATAACCAACTGAGATGTCATTAGGGAGATGTTTCTAAATTTCCCAAGGCCTGGAGACATCTCCTGTGACAAAGAACTGTGCAAAATAAAATATACCTAGAACTTCCATCCAAGTCTCTGGCATCCAAGAAATCCCTGTTCTACAATATCATCTGTACAAAATTTCCCAAGAACTTCTGACACTTTTCTTCCTCGTTCTCTTAAAGTTCCCACTTTTCCTTTTCCCCTCCTATTACCATGTAATTGACTGGCTTAGAGTCAGAGATAACCAGTCAATAACTTGACGATCAAATCTAGAGATGGTCTAGAGAAGACTTGAATCATTATATGCAAAAAGAACATGAATATGTATTGTTTGGGATAAGTCCAGAACAACCTGAATTGACAATGAAAGAACCCAGTAGGCTTTTCTAGGAAAAAGCCAAGCACTTCTCCACTCTTCTCTGCTCCAAAGCCAAACAGCATCACTGGAAGTTTAGAATCATGCAGGGTCTATCAGAAAGGTTACTTAAGGCCAGGGATCCTGACCAGAAAATTTAAAAAGTATAGGGTGTTTAAAAACGGTTCTAAAAGTAAACATGAGCACAAAGTGCAATTCTTCCCTTTTGTTAATCTTAAACGAATTCATTTCTTAAGCAGAAACTATCTAAGGGCAAATCAAAGTGTTAGATGGATTTAGAATGTAATTCATCAGAACCTTAAATGCATATTATATAGATTTGTTTATCCTAATCCAACAGTACAGGCATACCCTGGAGATACTGTGGGTTCAGTTCCAGGACCACTGCAATAAAGCAAATACCACAAGTAAAACAACTCAAATTAATTTTTTTGTTTCCCAGTGCATATAAAATTATATTTACATTATAGTCTATTAAGAGTGAAATATCATTATGCCTAAAAAAAACCCCAATGTATATACCTTAATTAAAAAATATCTTATTGCTAAAAAATGCTAACCATCATCTGAGCTTTCAGAGTCATAATCCTTTTGCTTGTGGAGGGTCTTGCCTTGATGTTGATGGCTGCTGACTGATCAGGGTGGCTGTTGTTGAAGTTTGGGGTGGCAGTGGCCATTTCTTCAGAAAAGATAACAATGAAGTTTCTCATGAATTGACTCTTCCTTTGAGGAGCGATTTCTCTGTAGCATGTGATGCTGTTTGATAGCATTTTATCCACAGTAGAACTTTTCAAAATTGGAGTTAATCGTCTCAAACCTTGCCACTGCTTTATTAAGTTTATGTAATATTCTAAATTCTTTGTTATCATTTCAACAATCTTCACAGCATCTTCACCAGGAGTAGATTCCATTTCAAGAACCACTTTTTTTGCTCAACCATAAGAAGCAACTCCTCATCCTTTCAAGTTTGATGATGAGATCGCAGCAATTCAGGCACATTTTCAGGCTCCACTGCTAACTCCAGTTCTCTTGCTTTGCCCACCACATTTATGCAGTTATTTCCTCCGTCAGACCCCTCAAAGTCATCCTGAGAGTTGGAATCAGCTTCTTCCAAACTCCTGTTAATGCTGATATTCTGACCTCTTCCCATGAATCAAGAATATTCTTTTTTTTAAATTTTATTGTTATATTAATCACCATACATTACATCATTAGTTTTTGATGTAGTGTTCCATGATCCATTGTTTGCATATAACACCCAGTGCTCCATGCAGAACGTGCCCTCTTTAATACCCATCACCAGGCTAACCCATCCTCCCACCCCCCTCCCCTCTAGAACCCTCAGTTTGTTTCTCAGAGTCCATAGTCTCTCATGTTCATCTCCCCCTCCCGATTCCCCCCCTTCATTCTTCCCCTCCTGCTATCGTCTTTTTTTTTTTTTTTTTTTAACATATAATGTAGTATTTGTTTCAGAGGTACAGGTCGGTGATTCAGCAGTCTTGCACAATTCACAGTGCTCACCATAGCA
>NW_027826316.1:0-273 GCF_054177405.1 Leptonychotes weddellii | reverse complement strand
GACTCTGTGACCTCATCAGCCCTGGCAACATCATGTATTTATTTCTATGTGAGTGATTCCCAAGTTTCACTTATAACCCTGCACCTCTCTCTGCCTGCTAAACACTGCATTACAACTGTCTTACTAATTTTTTTTTGAGTTTTCAATTGGTTTATTTTTTTATTATGTTATGTTAATCACCATACATTACATCATTAGTCTTTGATGTAGTGTTCCATGATTCATTGTTTGCGTATAACACCCAGTGCTCCTTGCTCTATGTGCCCTCTTTAA
>NW_027826315.1:0-273 GCF_054177405.1 Leptonychotes weddellii | reverse complement strand
TCTGATGTAGGTTTATATAAAGTATTTTAACTTGAAATAATCATAGCCTTTGAAGCACTTTAAATTCCTTTGTTCCTCCTACTAGAAGTTATTTGTTTAGGATTTTATACATTCTTATTTATATTATTTATCATTTTCTGTGCATTGAATTATAATTATTTTGTGTGTAATTATTTTGTACCTCTTTTTTTTTTTTTTTTAATTTTTTTTTTAATTCTTATGTTAATCCCCATACATTACATCATTAGTTCTAGATGAAGTGTTCCATGATTC
>NW_027826314.1:0-273 GCF_054177405.1 Leptonychotes weddellii | reverse complement strand
GAGGGACTCAAGAGGGCAGACGTGAGTCCATGTTTATCTGTCCCCTCTGCACCTCTCTGCCTTCACCTGTGTCCCGAGTTCTGACACCCCAGAACCAGGGCCCTGAGGGGCAGGATGGAAGGCAGCCTCTGTTCTCTGCCAAGGCCCCAGAGGCCACACCTTCTCCCAGCCCAGAGCTGGTGAAGCTCAAACAGACTCGCCAGGAGTGACAGGACTTCCCGGGGCGGAGCGAGGGCAGGAGGCCTGCCCGGCTCACAGCAACTCCTGAAGGGC
>NW_027826313.1:0-273 GCF_054177405.1 Leptonychotes weddellii | reverse complement strand
ATCAGATTTAGCTAACTGTTGATCAGCATCTGGCAGACAGACATCTGATTGATTGTCTGAAATGACTACACAGTTTGGGATGTTATATATGCAATTACTGCCAAGAATAGGTAGTAAGCTCAAAGAGCTATTAAGATGCAAAGAAGGGGGGGCACCTGGGTGGCTCAGATGGTTAAGCATCTGCCTTCGGCTCAGGTCATGATTCCAGGGTCCTGGGATCGAGCCCCACATCGGGCTCCTGGCTCAGCAGGGAGCCTGCTTCTCCTTCTCCCT
>NW_027826312.1:0-273 GCF_054177405.1 Leptonychotes weddellii | reverse complement strand
ATGTAAAGGTTTATTTCTGGACTGCCAATTTTCTTCCATTTATCTGTATGTATAACTTTATGTCAGTAGCACACAACCTAGGTTATTGTAGCTTCGATTTAAGATTTGAAATCAGAAAGTGTGAATCCTCAAGCATTGGTACTCTTTTTTTTTTTTTAAGATTTTATTTATTTATTTGACAGAGAGAGACACAGCGAGAGACGGAACACAAGCAGGGGGAGTGGGAAAGGGAGAGGGAGAAGCAGGCTTCCCGCGGAGCAGGGAGTCGGATGC
>NW_027826311.1:0-273 GCF_054177405.1 Leptonychotes weddellii | reverse complement strand
GATATGTTATCCACGATATCTTAGACTGGCATTCTAGGGCCTTCATGATCTGACTTCTAACTTGATATCCTCAAATCCCTTCTTACTCCACTCACATTAGCAATAGGTTTTCCCATCACCGTGTCTTTGCTTGTATTGTCTCTGCCTGGAATTCCCTCACCACTCCAACCCCCACCACCACCTCCATCACCCCCACCACCGCCACCTCTGTCACCATCCCCACCCCCACCACCACCTCCATCACCATCACCTCCATCACCGCCTCCGTCACCT
>NW_027826310.1:0-273 GCF_054177405.1 Leptonychotes weddellii | reverse complement strand
AAATGAATCACTTTTCAGTGCTGCTTTTAGCCTTGACTGGTTTTCCTTTATGATTATTTTTTGCTCTGAAGAGATACTTAGAAATTTTTTGCTTCTCTTTTTCAAGTGATATTTACTCTTGGTTTTCTTTTTCGTTTTTTTTTTTTTAAAGATTTTATTTATTTATTTGAGAGAGAGAATGAGAGAGAGAGAGAGAGAGCATGAGAAGGGGGAGGGTCAGAGGGAGAAGCAGACTCCCCGCCGAGCAGGGAGCCCGATGCGGGACTCGATCCC
>NW_027826309.1:0-273 GCF_054177405.1 Leptonychotes weddellii | reverse complement strand
TTCTCAAAGTTCTTTGTCCAGTGTATTCGTGAGGATCTTGATGAAAGAGACCCGTTCCTTTTCTTTTCTGTTTTGCGTGAGTTGTCAGTGATAAGTATAGTTGGGAATAAAAATTGCCCTGGGGCACCGTAAGGAGTGGTGTGCTAGATGAAGAACGAATAAATTCTAAAATTGTACATTAGAGAAAGCAAAGTTTTTTGTTTTTTTTTTTTAATTTTTTTTTTTATTCTTATGTTAATCCCCATACATCACATCATTAGTTTTAGATGAAGT
>NW_027826308.1:0-273 GCF_054177405.1 Leptonychotes weddellii | reverse complement strand
CTCTCTCAAATAAATAAATAAAATCTTTAAAAAAAAAAATTATATGCTTGTGAAATTATCACTCAATCAAGATACAGAACTTTTACTTTGCCCCAGAAAGCTCCCTTATGTACCTTTCCAGTCAACCCAGAGGCAATCAATACTACATTGTCTTGATTATTGTAGCTTTACAAAAAGTTGAAATCAACTAGTGTGAGTCCCCTAACACTGTTCTTCTTTTTCAGTGTTGGATTGACCATTCTACATCATTTATTTATATCTTCATAGACTCAA
>NW_027826307.1:0-2478 GCF_054177405.1 Leptonychotes weddellii | reverse complement strand
AAAAAATAAAACGAGACAAACCATAAGAGACTCTTAATCATAGGAAACAAACTGAGGGTTGCTGGAGGGGCGGTGGGTGGGGGGATGGGGTAACTGGGTGATGGGCATTAAGGAGGGCACGTGATGTGATGAGCACTGGGTGTTAAACACAACTGATGAATCACTAAATTCTGCCCCTGAAACTAATAATACAGTATATGCTAACTAAATTGAATTTATGACTCCGGGAAACAAACTGAGGGTTGTGGAAAGGAAGGCAGGTGGGGGGATGGGATAATTGGGTGATGGACATTAAGGAGGCAGGTGATGTGATGAGCACTGGGTATTATATGCAACTAATGAATCACTGAACATTACACCAAAAACTATGGATGTACTATATGTTGGCTAATTGAATTTAAATTAAAAAACTAAATTTAAATAAAAAATTTTTAAAAAGAATTGAATCTTGCCACTTGCAACAACATGGATGGAGCTAGAGAGTATCATGCTAAGTGAAATAAGTCAGAGAAAGACAAATACCATATGATCTCGCTCATACAAGGAATTTAAGAAAACAAATGAGCAAAGGGTGATAAGAGAGGCAAGCCAAAAAACCAACTCTTAACTACAGAGAATGGACTGATGGCTATCAGAGGGGAGATGGGGGAATACACAAAACAGGAGATGGGGATTAAGGAGTGCATTTGCTGAGATAAGCATCGGGTGATGTAGGAAATTGTTGAATCACTATATAAACTAATACAACACTGTAAGTTAACTGGAAGTAAAATAAATTTTTTTTAAAAAAGGTAAAAAACTACATGTCATTAACGCCCTAGGTGACATAGATAGTCATTTCTCTCATGGATCTAGGCAAAGTACATTGAAAACCTTCTGGAAAGGATTCATCATTCCAGATGCCATTAAGAACATTCACGATTCGTGGCAAGAGGTCAAAGCATCAGCATTTACAGGAGTCTGGAGGAAGTTGATTCCAGGCCTCATGGATGACTTTTAGGGGTTCAAGAATTCAGTGGAGGAGGTAGCGCAGATGTGATGGAAATAGCAAGACAACTAGAAGCGGAGTCTGAAAATGGGACTAAATTGCTTCCATCTCATGATAAAAGTGTCATGGAGGAGGAATTGCTTCTTATGGATGAGCAAAGAAAGTGATTTCTCAACAGGAATCTATTCTTTGTGAAGATGCTGAAATGACAACAAATGATTAAGAATATCACATAAAAGTTGATAAAACAGCAGCAGGGTTTAAGAGGATTAACTCCGATTTTCACAGAAGTTCTACTCTAGGTCAAATGCAATCAAATGGCATCACACACTACAAACTTCATTGTTGTCTTCTTTTAAGAAGTTGCCACAGCTTCCTGAACCTTCAGCAACCACCACCCTGGTCAGCAGCCATCAGCCACGAGACCAGAGACTCCACCAGCAAAGATTAAGTGATGGTTAACATTTTTATGAATCATGTGTTTTTGGGTTTTTTTAAAGATTTTATTTATTTATTTGACAGAGGGAGACACAGCGAGAGAGGGAACACAAGCAGGGGGAGTGGGAGAGGGAGAAGCAGGCTTCCCGCTGAGCAGGGAGCCCGATGTGGGGCTCGATCCCAGGACCCTGGGATCATGACCTGAGCCGAAGGCAGACACTTAACGACTGAGCCACCCAGGCGCCCCGAATCATGTGTTTTTTAATGAAGGCTTCTACATTGCTTTTTTGGACATCATGCTGTTGCACACTTAAGACTACCTTATACTGTAAACATAATTCTTACATGCACTGCAGAACCAAAAAATTCATTTGATTCACTATTGCAATGTCTATAACCAAATCTATAATATCCCCAATATGCCAGGATTACTACACCCTAAAAATGTTTCAGACAGGTTGAGTCCTGCATGGGTTGACATAGTAAAAGAACCGAGTACATGACAAAGTTAAGAAATTGATTCACGAATCACTGTAAACCATTTTTTCCTTCTGTCTTCAGTTTAAAAAATTAATTAAAAATGGCATAATAATACCCATACATTTTTAGAATTATCATTTTGAATATGGTACTATATATGCTTAGTGAACAGAATTATGGAAAATTATGACCTGGCATATGTCATGAATAAGAATTATAGAAAAAATTTACAGTGTAATGAAGTTAATTTATAGAATGTACTTAAAAAAACATAGGTGACAAAGAGCTGGGCATGAAATACAATTAGCAGAGCATTAGGCATTTATATTTTTGTATTTGCAATTGGTTTATAATTGTTGTGTTTTCATTAGCATAAGATGTGTAATGGTGTGTGCCAGATAAATTACTCTATTTTACTTAACATTTGAATTAGTGACTAAAGAAAAATGGTAAGAGCATTTTGGTAATAAGATGCATTTTGAACAACACTGAATTATCATGTGTTTCCAGAGTCAGTAGAATTGGAGGGAAGAAAAGGCAGAGGTCAGCAATGGAGACAGTAAGCTGCATTA
>NW_027826306.1:0-273 GCF_054177405.1 Leptonychotes weddellii | reverse complement strand
TTCAGGGATACAGGTCTGTGATTCATCAGTCTTACACAATTCAGAGCATTCACCACAGCACATACCCTCCTCAATGTCCATCACCCAGCCACCACAGCCCTCCCACCCCCCTCCACTCCAGGAACCCTCAGTCTGTTTCCTGAGATTGAGAGTCTCTTGTGGTTTGTCTCCCTGTCTGGTTTCTTTTGTTTCATTTTTTTCCTCTCTTCCCCTATGATCCTCTGCCTTGTTTCTCAAATTCCACATAACAATGAGATCATATGATAATTGTCT
>NW_027826305.1:0-273 GCF_054177405.1 Leptonychotes weddellii | reverse complement strand
CTAATACATAAAAATTCCATAAAATATCATTATCATTGCAATTTCATTCCTAGGAATATATCCAAGAAAAAATCAAACATGTGTCTACACAAGTACTTATACATGAATGTGCATAGCTCAAATGTCCATCAATTGATAAATGGCTAAATAAATGTGGTATATCCATACAATGAAATATTCTCCAAGAATTAAAAAAAAAATTGCTGCTATATACTACAACATGAATGAATCTTGAAAATATTATGCTATGTGAAAAATGACAGATATAAAAAA
>NW_027826304.1:0-273 GCF_054177405.1 Leptonychotes weddellii | reverse complement strand
GTGGCTCAGTTGGTTGAGCGACTGCCTTCGGCTCAGGTCATGATCCTGGAGTCCCTGGATCGAGTCCCGCATCAGGCTCCCTGCTCGGCGGGGAGCCTGCTTCTCCCTCTGACCCTCCCCCCTCTCATGTGCTCTCTCTCTCTCATTCTCTCTCTGTCTCAAATAAATAAATAAAATCTTTAAAAAAAAAAAAAAAAAAGAATGTTAACGGTAAGGAGCCCACGCTAGAAAAAGGGTTATCACGGAGGTCTGCACATGGACGGTGTCTACTAG
>NW_027826303.1:0-273 GCF_054177405.1 Leptonychotes weddellii | reverse complement strand
TATGTTTTCTACCTCTCAGCTCTGATTTTTACTGTATTGCTTCACCTAGGCAGGGATTTTTCTGTGTCATGGTGATATGGTTTACAGTCTGCCAGCTTAGCAACCCATGTGAAAATACCTTTTTCGACATTGGATTTAGTAAGGATTTCTTTACTTTTTTTATTTTTGTTTATTTTATTTTATTTATTTTTAATTTTTTTAAAATATTTTATTTATTTATTAGAGAGAGAGCATGAGCAGGAGGAGGGGCAGAGGGAGAGGGAGAAGCGGACT
>NW_027826302.1:0-273 GCF_054177405.1 Leptonychotes weddellii | reverse complement strand
CTTAAATGCAAACATCACTTTTCCTTGAATGGTTTTGCTGATGATAAAAAGAATCCTATATTGACTCCCTAAATAAAAATCTGTTAAAAATAATATTGAGGGGCACCTGGGTGGCTCAGTTGGTTAAGCATCCAACTCTTGGTTTCAGCTCAGGTCATGATTTCAGGGTGGTAAGATCAAGCCCTGCATTAGGCTCTGCGCTCAGCTCAGAGTCTGCCTGGGATTCTCTCCATCTCTCTCTCTGCCCCTCCTACTGCTCATCCTGTCTCTCTC
>NW_027826301.1:0-273 GCF_054177405.1 Leptonychotes weddellii | reverse complement strand
AGACCACATAACAGCTTACTCTATCTCCTGTGATCACCCAGAAAATTGGAACTAAATATATTATTTTATTTTATTTTTATTTTTTTCAATATTTGTTATTATGTTATGTTAATCACCATATTACATCATTAGTTTTTGATGTAGTGTTCCATGATTCATTGTTTGCGCATAACACCCAATGCTCCATGAAGAACGTGCCCTCCTTAATACCCACCACCAGGCCAACTCATCCCCCCACCCCCTTCCGCTCTAGAGCCCTAGGTTTGTTTTTCA
>NW_027826300.1:0-273 GCF_054177405.1 Leptonychotes weddellii | reverse complement strand
CAGCGATCACTTTGTGCAGTTTAGTCCTAAGGCGTGAAGGCAACACAGGGTGAAGGGGCAGAAGACTCCCTCGTGCCAACCGCCCCATCAGAACGGGCACAGACATGGCCTTGGGAGCTGCATGTGGCCGTCCCCCGTGCGGCCAGCCAGAGCCCAGAGAGCAGCAACCAGCCTGAGGAACCTCGGCCATGCCCGGTGGGCACCTGAGGGAGGCTGTGTCTGCTAAGCCCTGAGACAGACACCCGGCTTGCTCGGGCTCCACCGAACTATAGT
>NW_027826299.1:0-273 GCF_054177405.1 Leptonychotes weddellii | reverse complement strand
GCGCCTGGGTGGCTCAGTTGGTTGGGCGACTGCCTTCGGCTCAGGTCATGATTCCGGAGTCCCTGGATTGAGTTCCGCATCAGGCTCCCGGCTCGGCGGGGAGCCTGCTTCTCCCTCTAACCCTCCCCCCTCTCATGTACTCTCTCTCTCTCATTCTCACTCTCAAATAAATAAATAAATCTTTAAAAAAAAAAAAAAAGAAATTCTGATACATGCTACAACAAAAATGATCCCTGAAGACATTCTACTAAGCAAAATAAACCAGCCAACAGA
>NW_027826298.1:0-273 GCF_054177405.1 Leptonychotes weddellii | reverse complement strand
AGGAGGAGTGCAGGCAATCTCTCAGGGAGAGGCCTCGAAGGGAGGAGGCCCAGGAGCAGCATCCCAGCCAGTGGCAGTAGCTCAAGGATGAGCAGATAAACATGGAGAAACAAGAAACAAAGAATAGAAGGAAAGGGCGCCTGGGTGGCTCAGTTGGTTAAGCGACTGCCTTCGGCTCAGGTCATGATCCTGGAGTCCCTGGATCGAGTCCCGCATCGGGCTCCCTGCTCGGCAGGGAGTCTGCTTCTCCCTCTGACCCTCCCCCCTCTCATG
>NW_027826297.1:0-273 GCF_054177405.1 Leptonychotes weddellii | reverse complement strand
AGCTTTGGTTTCTACATCTGTAGAAAGTGGTGCTAAAATTCATTGCTCTATCAGATTATTGGAATGATTGATAGGGGGAAGAAAAGCACCTCGTGATTTTCATCTATGTGATTTCTTTTTTTTTTTTTTTAAAGATTTATTTGTTCGGGCGCCTGGGTGGCTCAGTCGTTAAGCGTCTGCCTTCGGCTCAGGTCATGATCCCCAGGGTCCTGGGATCGAGTCCCACATCGGGCTCCCTGCTCGGCGGGAAGCCTGCTTCTCCCTCTCCCACTC
>NW_027826296.1:0-2478 GCF_054177405.1 Leptonychotes weddellii | reverse complement strand
GCATTTCCCTGATGATGAGTGATGTTGAGCATCTTTTCATGTGTCTGTTAGCCACCTGCATGTCTTCTTTGTAAAATTGTCTATTCATATCTTCCTCCCATTTCTTAACTGGATTATTTGTTTTCTGGGTGTTGAGTTTGGTAAGTTCTTTATAGATTTTGGATACTAACCCTTTATCAGATATGCCATTTGCAAATATTTTCTCCCATTCCATAGGCTGCCTTTTAGTTTTTTCTCCTTCGCTGAGCACAAGCTTTTTATCTTGATGAAGTCCCGATAGTTCATTTTTGCTTTTGTTTCCCTTGCCTCTGGTGATGTGTCTAGTAAGAAGCCACTCCAGCCAAGGTCAAAGAGGTTGCTGCCAATGTTCTCCTCCAGGATTTTGATGGTTTCCTGTCTCACACTTGAGTCCTTCAACCATTTTGAATTTACTTTTATGTATGGTGTAAGAAGGTGGCACACTTTCATTCTTCTGCATGTTGCTGTCCAGTTTTCTCAAACCATTTGTTGAATATCCATTGGATATTCTTTCCTGTATTATTGAAGATCAGTTGACTGTGTAGTTGTGGATCCACTTCTGGGTTTTCTATTCTGTTCCATTGATCTATGTGTTTTTGTGCCAGTAGTATAATGTCCTGATGACTACAGTTTTGTAATGTAGCTTGAAATCCAGAATCTTGATGCCCCCAGCTATGTTTTTCCTTGTTCAGGATTGCTTTGGCTATTCAGAGTCTTTGGTGGTTTCGTATGAATTTTACGATAGTTTGTTCTAGTTCTGGGGAAAATGCTGGTGGTATTTTGATAGGGATTGTGTTAAATGTGTAGATTGCTTTGGGTGGCACAAGCATTTTAACAATGCTTGTTCCAATCCATGAGCATGGAATGTTTTTCCATTTCTCTGTGTCCTCTTCAATTTCTTTCATAAGTGTTCTGTAGTTTTCAGAAAAAAAGATCTTTGGGCGCCTGGGTGGCTCAGTTGGTTAAGTGACTGCCTTTGGCTCAGGTCATGATCCTGGAGTCCCGGGATCGAGTACCGCATCGGGCTCCCTGCTCAGCAGGGAGTCTGCTTCTCCCTCTGACCTTCCTCCCTCTCATGCTCTCTGTCTCTCATTCTCTCTCTCTCAAATAAATAAAATCTTTAAAAAAAAAAAAAGAAAAAGAAAAAAAGATCTTTTACCTCTTTGGTTAGGTTTATTCCTAAGTATCTTTTTTTTTTTATGCAATTGCAAATGGTATCAATTCCTTGATGTCTTTTTCTGCTACTTCATTATTGGTGTATAGAAATGCAACAGATTTCTATATGTTGATTTTATGTCCTGTGACTTTGCTGAATTCATGTATTAGTTCTAGCAATTTTTTGGTGGAGTCTTTCAGGTTTTCTCATAGAGTATCATGTTGTCTGCAAATAGTGAAAGTTTGACTTCTTCCTTGCCAACTTGGATGTCTTTTATTTCTTTTTGTTGTCTGATTGCTGAGGCTAAGACTGACAGTACTGTTAAATAGTAATGGTGAGAGTGCATATCCCTGTCTTTTTCCTGACCGTAGGGGAAAAGCTCTCAGTTTTTCCCCATTGAGGATGATATTACCTGTGGGTCTTTCCTATATGGCCTTTATGATATCGAGGTAGGTTCCATCTATCCCTACACTGTAGAGGGTTTTTATCAAGAACAGTTGATGTTTTTTGTCAAGTGCTTTTTCCTGTATCCATTTAGAGGATCATATGGTTCTTATCCTTTTATTAATGTGGTGTATCACATTGATTTGTAAATATTGAACCACTCCTGCAACACAGGAATAAATCCCACTTGATTATGGAGAATAATTCTTTTAATGTATTGTTCAGTTTGATTTGCTAGTCATGTTCATCAGAGATACTGGCCTGTAGTTCTCCTTTTTAGTGGGGTGTTTGGTTTTCACATTTTACATTTTAAAGTTAAAAAATAAAAAAGAACAAAAGTGTAGTCATTCCCATATTCTGATTAGTGGTCCCTACCCTTAACCTTTATCTCTTGTTAAAAGTAGATCTTCAGGGTTTTTTTTTGTTTTTTAGTTTAGTTTCGTTTAGTTTAATTATGTTATGTTAGTCACCATATAATACATCATTAGTTTTTGATGTAGTGATCCATGATTCATTGTTTTCATATAACACCCAGTACTCCACGCAGTACATGCCCTCCTTAATACTGATCACCAGGCTAACCCATCCCCCACCCCCCTCTAAAACCGTCAGTCTGTTTCTCAGAGTCCATAGTCTCTCATGGTTTGTCTCCCCCTCCGATTTCCCCCCCTTCATTTTTCCATTCCTTCTCCTAATGTCCTCTATGCTATTCCTTATGTTCCACAAATGAGTGAAACTGTATGATAATTGACTTTCTCTGCTTGACTTATTTCACTTAGCATAATCTCTTCCAGTCCCATCCATGTTGATGTAAAAGTTGGGGATTCATCCTTTCTGATGGTTGAGTAGTATTTCATTGT
>NW_027826295.1:0-273 GCF_054177405.1 Leptonychotes weddellii | reverse complement strand
AGGCTAGCCGGGAGGGCCGCCGCGGGGCCGGAGGAAGGAGGGAGGAAATGGATGTTTTGTGCTGTTTACCCTTTTGAATTGCTTATTTCTTTTCTTTTTCAACCACGGCGGGGGGGGGGGGGGGCGGTATTATCTAGAAAACACTAATTCAGTACTTAAGTTCAAAAAGCAAAACTCTAAACCAGACAAAAGCTTGAATGGAAAAATCCCACAGCCCAGGAGGCAGGGAGTGGGTCCGAAACGGGGATGCGCCTGATTCCCAAGTTCTGCCCT
>NW_027826294.1:0-273 GCF_054177405.1 Leptonychotes weddellii | reverse complement strand
GGGGGGGCACAGGGCCCTGAGGGCCAGACCTCTCTGGGGCTGGTGCAGGAGCTCCCAGGAAAGTGGGAGCAGGTGTGGACCTCCGACCCCCTCACCCCCAGGCCCCTCAACCCTGTCCTCTGCTGGGCCCTGAGAGGGGCCGGGAGTTGGAAAGGGGATGAAGAGCAGGGAGAGGGGGGTCCCGGCCGACCTGAGGGATTGCTTAGAGGGGTCAGTGCTCTGGAAACTGCCCAGAAGGGACTGCGCTCCCGAGTGGGCCCTGCCAGTGTCCAG
>NW_027826293.1:0-273 GCF_054177405.1 Leptonychotes weddellii | reverse complement strand
TTTCTTTCTTTCTTTCTTTCTTTCTTTCTTTCCAACAGAATGGTAAAAGTCACAGAAATTAAGCAACTTTTTAAATTTCTCACCCAGGCCGAGGGTCACTTTGTTGACAATGAAAGAAAATCAGAGGTCAAGGTCATGTTCCCCTTGCTCATCTTTTTATTGGTGCAGAAAGATAAATGCAGAGCTCCGAATGCACCTACAGATAACAGCTCCAGTCCCCCTGTGTGCATCCATCCATGTCCCCATGACCCCCAGGATACCAAGGGACATTCA
>NW_027826292.1:0-273 GCF_054177405.1 Leptonychotes weddellii | reverse complement strand
TTTACAAGAGCATTCTAGATCTTTATTTTGTGTAAGTTCATTTTAATTCATCAGTTGATCTGCACAGAATGTAGAGGAAACCACTGATTTTAGGTATAGGCTATTTTTTGTTGTTGTTGGCATTATCTTTTAGATATGAAATCATAGCTAAGGTAAACTGTAGACAAGAAGGTCTTCCTTGAAACAGGGATAATATTCAGGTTATTATCGGTATTTAGGCTTGAAGCATAGAGCTACTGTAGAATGAAAAAAATCTCTGTAGGACTTTCTGGG
>NW_027826291.1:0-273 GCF_054177405.1 Leptonychotes weddellii | reverse complement strand
GAATCATGGAACACTACATCAAAAACTAATGATGTAATGTATGGTGATTAACATAACATAATAAAATAAAATTAAAAAAAAAAGATGACAATGAGACGACAGGTGGCGGTGTGCTGAAATAGCCTGAAACTGTGGTTTGCCTTCATTCAGACTCCTGTTTTTTTTTTCTTTCAATCTGGAAAGTAAGCTCTAAGGAGAAGTTTCAGTGATGTGTCTCTACTAAAAATTCAATAATACAAAAACACCAGCATGTAATTTGTTTGCGTTAAAGTT
>NW_027826290.1:0-273 GCF_054177405.1 Leptonychotes weddellii | reverse complement strand
ACCCTCCCCACTCTCATGCTCTCTCTATCTCATTCTCTCTCTCAAATAAATAAATAAAATCTTTAAAAAAAAAAAAATAAAATCTTTAAGGGGCGCCTGGGTGGCTCAGTCGGTTAAGTGTCTGCCTTTGGCTCAGGTCATGATCCCAGGGTCCTGGGATTGAGCTCCACATCGTTGGGCTTCCTGCTCTGCGGGAAGCCTGCTTCTCCCTCTCCCTGCCACTCCCCACTTGTACTCTTTCTCTCTCTCTGTCAAAGAAATAAATACAATCTT
>NW_027826289.1:0-273 GCF_054177405.1 Leptonychotes weddellii | reverse complement strand
CTGTTGAGTTTGTAGGTGTTCAGAATGGTTTGATCCCTATCCAGCTGAATTCCTGAGAGGAGACGAAATCCAGTTCTCCTACTCCTCCGCCATCTTGCTCCGCGCCCCCCCCACCCTATGTCTTTTGATTAGAGTGTTTAGTCCATTTACATTCAAGGTAATTCTAGGTAGGCAGGTACTTATTGACATTTTGTTACTTATTTTATGGCTGGTTTTGTAGTTCTTTGTTCCTTTCTTCTCTTGCTCTCTTCTCTCATGGTTTGTTGACTTTCT
>NW_027826288.1:0-273 GCF_054177405.1 Leptonychotes weddellii | reverse complement strand
TAAATACATTTTCCATGTGGTGGAAATGTAAATAATTTGTGGTCACTTGGAGGATTGTAATGGGTTAAAAATGTTTTTATTTTGGCTAATCCTTCCATTGACACTTGCGGTCTAATACTTCTGTCTTTAAATCTGAGCTAGCCCTGTTACTTGCTTTACCAATAAAATATTGCAAAAGTGAAATTCTGGGATCTCCTAGCCTTGGTCATGAGAAGCCTTGTGGTTTCTATCCAGGTCTCCTCAAACATTGTACACTTTATGCTAAAGAGACCT
>NW_027826287.1:0-2479 GCF_054177405.1 Leptonychotes weddellii | reverse complement strand
AAATAAATAAAATCTTTAAAAAAAAAAAAAAACAGACATTGATCAATTGAACAAAATAGAAACCCAGAATTAAACTCATGTATATATGGTCAGTTGGTTTGCTACAAAGAAGCCAAGAATATATGGTGAGGAGGGCGCCTGGGTGGCTCAGTTGGTTGAGCGACTGCTTTCGGCTCAGGTCATGATCCTGGAGTCCCTGGATCGAGTCCCGCATCGGGCTCCCTGCTCGGCAGGGAGCCTGCTTCTCCCTCTGACCCTCCCCCCTCTCATGTGCTCTCTCTCATTCTCTCTGTCTCAAATAAATAAATAAAATCTTTTAAAAAATAAATAAATAAATAAAATAAAAATATATGGTGAGGAAAGGACAGTCTCTTTAATAAATGAGGTTGGGAAAACTACACAGCCACATACAAAAGAATGAAAATTAACCACGATCTTACACCATACACAAAAATTAACTCAAATGCATTAAAGACTTGAAAAATCTGAAACCATAAAACTCTTATAAAACATAGGCAGGTGCACCTGGGTGGCTCAGTCGGTTAAGCATCTGACTCTCGATTTCGGCTCAGGTCATGACCTCAATATCATGAGATCAAACCCTATGTCGGGCTCCACACTGAGCATGGCGCCTACTTGAGATTCTCTCTATCTCCCTCTCCCCCTCCCCCCATTCATGCTCTTTCTCTCTCAAAAAAAAAAAAAATAGGTAGCAAGGTCCTTTGATATAGGCATTGCCAGTTGTTTTTTTTTTTAATCTGACACCAAAAGCAAAGGCTACAAAAGCAAAAATAAGCAATACAACATCATACTAAAACGCTTCTATACAGCAAAGGAAATCATCAACAACATGAAAAGACAAGCTACTAAATGGGAGAAAATATTTGCTAATCGTAAATCTCATAAGGGGCTACTTTCCAAAATATATAAAGAGGGGAGCCTGGGTGGCTCTTTTGGTTAAGCAACTACCTTCAGCTCAGGTCATGATCCCGGAGTTGCAGGATCGAGTCCTGCATCAGGCTCCCAGTTCAGCAGGGAGTCTGCTTTTCTCTCTGACCCTCTCCCCTCTCATGCTCTCACTCTCTCTCAAATAAATAAAATCTTTAAGATATATATCTTTATATATCTCTTTATATATATATATATATATATAAAGAACTCATGCAACTCAATAACAAAACAAAAAAAAATCTAATTTGTAAAATGTACAGAAGATCTGAATAGACCTTTTTCCCAAAAGATATATAGATGGCCAACAGGTACATGAAAATGTATATTAGTACATAATTACTAATTATCAGGAAAATGCAAATCAAAACCACAATGAGATATTACTTCACACCTGTTAAAATGGTTATTATCAAAAAGACAAATAACAACCGTTGGCAAGGATATGGAGAAAAGAGAACCCTTGTACGCTATTGGTGGAAATATAAATTGGTGCAGCCACTATGGAAAACAGGAGGGATGTTCCTCAAAAAATGGAAAATAGAACCATAATATGAACCAGCAATTCCACTTCTGGGTAGAATTTATCCAAAGAAAACGAAAACACTAACTCAAAAAGACAAATGTACCCGCATATTCATTGCATTATTTATAATAAACAAGATATGCACACATTCTAAATGGCCATCAGTGGATGAATGGATAAAGTAAGTGTGATATATAGATATATATAATTTATAATGGATTTATTTAATGTGGTATATATATACACACACATATACTACATATATAATGGAATATTATTCAGCCATAAAAAAAATAAAATCTTGCCATTTGTGACAACATAAATGGACCTTGAGGGCATGAGGCTAAATGGAAGAAGACAAATACCATATGCTCTCTCCTATATTAGAATCTAATACACACACACACACACACACACTAGATTGGTAGTAGTTGCCAGAGACAGGGAATTCAAGGGTGAGAGAAATGGTTGAAGGGGGTTAAAAAGAAAAAATAAAAATTTTTTTAAAGATTTCTGCTTATCATTTTGAGAGTTAATAGCTCCCCTGTGAACACTCCTACACTCTTGGTGGGAATGCAAGCTGGTGCAGCCACTCTGGAAAACAGTATGGAGGTTCCTCAAAAAGTTGAAAATAGAGCTACCATATGATCCAGCAATTGCACTACTGAGTATTTACCCCAAAGACACAAATGTAGGATCCAAAGGGGTACATGCACCCCGATGTTTATAGCAGCAATGTCCACAATAGCCAAACTGTGGAAAGAGCCAAGATGTCCATCAACAGATGAATGGATAAAGAAGATGTGGTATGTATATACAGTGGAATATTATGCAGCCATCAAAAGGAATGAGATCTTGCCGTTTGCAACGACGTGGATGGAACTGGAGGGTATTATGCTGAGCGAAATAAGTCAAAAAGAGAAAGACATGTATCATATGACCTCAATGATATGAGGAATTCTTTATCTCAGGAAACAAACTGAGGGTTGCTGGAGTGGTGGGGGG
>NW_027826286.1:0-273 GCF_054177405.1 Leptonychotes weddellii | reverse complement strand
CTCTTTCAGAGACTCCAGAAAGAGGAAACACTTCCTGTTTTATTAGACCAACATAAACCCAACACCAAAATCTGAAAATAACATTAAAAGAAGGGAAAATTAGAGACATTAATCTCTTATGACAATGGACATGAATTCTTTCTTTCTTTCTTTCTTTCTTTCTTTCTTTCTTTCTTTCTTTCTTTCTTTCTTTCTTTCTCTCTCTCTCTCTCTCTCTCTCTTTCTTTCTTTCTTTCTTTCTTTCTTTCTTTCTTTCTTTCTTTCTTTCTTTCT
>NW_027826285.1:0-273 GCF_054177405.1 Leptonychotes weddellii | reverse complement strand
ACCCAGGAGGAAAGACTGCCTAAGAACTTACATCCAACATGGGATGTGGCCATGGGGCCGAGCAGCAAGGGATGGAGCTTTTCCCATGGTCAGGTCAACTTTTCTTTTGGGTCCATCTGAGATCTTGAAGTAGGGATGTCTGTGACCCTTTCCAAAATCACTGGAAAAGTTTGCTCTTTAGCCAAAGGAGAGGAGAAAAGGCCATTTAGATCTTATCAGAACCTTTGAACAGTAGATCAATAATCATGTCTGCCATCTCTTGTAGGTGCTCAC
>NW_027826284.1:0-273 GCF_054177405.1 Leptonychotes weddellii | reverse complement strand
CAGAAAAGCGACCACTTTCTGGAAGGTAGGACGTGCGGAGAAGTGAATCCGAGGCGATATTCGGGAGGATAGACGGCGGGGGAGGGGCCTCCGTCGGCCGCTTCTGGCAAGTGATAGAACCACGGAGCACAAAATTGGAACTTTTAAAAGTCTGCTCCGCTGAGGGACGTCACTCCGGTGGCTAAGCGGGGGGTGGAACGCTATGGGACAGTGTGGTCTCAGGACCCTTGGGGTCACAGAAAGACCGGGGGTGCATGAGTGCGGCAGAGCTCC
>NW_027826283.1:0-273 GCF_054177405.1 Leptonychotes weddellii | reverse complement strand
TATCCTTTCACACCAAATATGCCTTTATTTCCTTCTTATACTTTCTCTGCCACTTTTGTCAACTTTCAGCTTCCCCTTTTCCCTATACAAAGTACACTTATCTATAGTTTTCCTCGTGGAACTTGTTAAAGGTCTTTTTTTAATTTTATTATGTTATGTTAGTCACCATACATCATTAGTTTTTGATGTAGTGACCCACAATTCATTGTTTTCGTATAACACCCAGTGCTCCATGCAGTACATGTCCTCCTTAATACTCATCACCGGGCTAAC
>NW_027826282.1:0-273 GCF_054177405.1 Leptonychotes weddellii | reverse complement strand
CTCAGTTACAGGCCAAAGATTATAAACGCATGCTGTTTAACAATTTCAGGCAGAAGTAAGAATGCTTTTCCTTCCCCATAATCTAATGAAATTGATTTAGTTCTTGTAAAATGGTGTAACTAATTGAGCTGTGACATTTATACTATCTTATGTATGTTTTATGCTGTTTCTTTTTTTTTTTTTAAGGAAATTTTTTTTTTATTCTTATGTTAATCCCCATACATTACATCATTAGTTCTAGATGAAGTGTTCCATGATTCATTGTTCGTGCTC
>NW_027826281.1:0-273 GCF_054177405.1 Leptonychotes weddellii | reverse complement strand
TATGTTTTCTACCTCTCAGCTCTGATTTTTACTGTATTGCTTCACCTAGGCAGGGATTTTTCTGTGTCATGGTAATATGGTTTACAGTCTGCCAGCTTAGCAACCCATGTGAAAATACCTTTTTCGACATTGGATTTAGTAAGGATTTCTTTACTTTTTTTATTTTTGTTTATTTTATTTTATTTATTTTTAATTTTTTTAAAATATTTTATTTATTTATTAGAGAGAGAGCATGAGCAGGAGGAGGGGCAGAGGGAGAGGGAGAAGCGGACT
>NW_027826280.1:0-273 GCF_054177405.1 Leptonychotes weddellii | reverse complement strand
GTGGCTCAGTTGGTTGAGCGACTGCCTTCGGCTCAGGTCATGATCCTGGAGTCCCTGGATCGAGTCCCGCATCGGGCTCCCTGCTCGGCGGGGAGCCTGCTTCTCCCTCTGACCCTCCCCCCTCTCATGTGCTCTCTCTCTCTCATTCTCTCTCTGTCTCAAATAAATAAATAAAATCTTTAAAAAAAAAAAAAAAAAAGAATGTTAACGGTAAGGAGCCCACGCTAGAAAAAGGGTTATCACGGAGGTCTGCACATGGACGGTGTCTACTAG
>NW_027826279.1:0-273 GCF_054177405.1 Leptonychotes weddellii | reverse complement strand
GCTTAATGACTGAGCCACCCAGGCGCCCCTAGAGGAACTTTTTCCTCTGAATGTAAATGCCAGTAATAACAGTTTACTAGTTACTAATATTTCTTTTAGAAAGTAAGCTTGCTAGTAATTTCAGACTTGGAAACTTGTTAAAGATTAATCATTAGCTAGAGAAACTCAGATGCAAGTAATTTTTTTTTTATTTTTTTTTATTCTTATGTTAATCCCCATACATTACATCATTAGTTCTAGATGAAGTGTTCCATGATTCATTGTTCGCGCACA
>NW_027826278.1:0-273 GCF_054177405.1 Leptonychotes weddellii | reverse complement strand
GCGCCTGGGTGGCTCAGTTGGTTGGGCGACTGCCTTCGGCTCAGGTCATGATCCCGGAGTCCCTGGATCGAGTCCCGCATCAGGCTCCCGGCTCGGCGGGGAGCCTGCTTCTCCCTCTAACCCTCCCCCCTCTCATGTACTCTCTCTCTCTCATTCTCACTCTCAAATAAATAAATAAATCTTTAAAAAAAAAAAAAAAGAAATTCTGATACATGCTACAACAAAAATGATCCCTGAAGACATTCTACTAAGCAAAATAAACCAGCCAACAGA
>NW_027826277.1:0-2479 GCF_054177405.1 Leptonychotes weddellii | reverse complement strand
AGCTACAGGTTACAACAGATCTGTGAACTCAGCCAAGCACAGTGGTGGCAGGGCCCACCTGCTGCAAAGAAGACATGTTTTAGACAATGCTCATGTGTATGGGCAAAAAACTGAGGACTAATTGTATAACAGGTTATTTTAGTTTCTGTTCTGTGGAAAGTGTAAAGCATTCCAACAAAGGGTTTTAATGTAGATTTTTATTTTGTACCCATGTGGTTGATTGCTAAATGTAATGGTCTGATCATGATGCTGAATAAATGTGTCTTTAAAAAAAAAAAAAATTGAGGGGCGCCTGGGTGACTCAGTTGTTAAGCGTCTGCCTTCGGCTCAGGTCAGGATCCTGGGATCGAGCCCCGCATTGGGCTCTCTGCTCTGCGGGAAGCCTGCTTCTCCCTCTCCCACTCCCCCTGCTTGTGTTCCCTCTCTTGCTGTGTCTCTGTCAAATAAATAACATCTTTAAAAAATAATTGAAGTTGAATTTTTAAAAATTAAAATTCTAATTAACTATTAAATATATATATTTCTAATATATGCTGAGCAGCATTCTAAGTACTAAAATATATAACACTCAACATTCTATGTACCAGGCAATATAGAACAATTAATTACATGTTTAGATATGGAATCCCTTAAACTTATTACTGAAAAAAAAATTTAGGGGCTGGCTGGCTCAGTAGAGCATGTGACTCTTGATCTTGGGATCGTGAGTTCAAGCCCTGTGTTGGGGGTAGAGAGTACTTAAGAAAAAAAATTACAAGGTGGACATTGTACCAAGTACTTTATAGACATCCATTCTCAGAGATTTACTGTGCCATGTCTTGGTTGCTATGTTAGGTGATCAGAGGTAGAAAAATAGTCTCAAGCATACCTTCTTTTACTGCACTTTGAGATACTGTTTTTTTTTGTTTCTTTTTATAAATTGAAGGTTTCTTGCAACCCTGTCAAGAGCCATCTTTCTAACTGCATTGGCTCACTTCATGTCTCTGTATCACATTTTGGTAATTACTGCAATATTTCCAACTTTTTCCTCATTGTTACATATTTGCTATGGTGATCTATGATCAGCGATCTTTGATTTGACTACTGAAATGGTTTTGGGGCATCACAAGCAGTGCCCAAATAAGCTGGCAAAGTTAGTAAGTGTTGTGTGTTCCACTGCTCCTACAGTGGCCTTTAAGTCTTCAGGTGAAATGAAGAGTTGCATGTCTCTCACTTTAAATCAAAAGCTAGAAATGATTAAGCTTGGTGAAGAAGGCATGGTAAAGGCCAAGATAGGCTGAAAACTAGGACACGTTAGCTAAGTTATAAACACAAAGGAAAAGTTCATGAAGGAGAGGACAAGTGCTACTCCAGTGAACATATGAATGGCAAGAAAGCAAAACAGCCTTATTGCTGATACGGAGAAAGTGTGAGTGGTCTGGATAGACTAAACCAGCCACAGCATTCCCTTAAGCCAAAGCCTAATCCAGAGCAAGGCCCTAATGCTGTTCAATTCTATGAAGGCTGAAGAAGTTCGGGAAGCTGCAGAAAAAAAGTTGGAAGCTAGCAGAAGTTGGTTCATGAGGTTCATGTTTATTCCAGGACATAAAAGTACAAAGTGAAGCAGCAAGTGCTGATGTAGAAGCTGCAGCAAGTTACCCAGAAGAGCTAGATCTTTAATGAAGGTGGTTACTATACTAAACAATAGATTTTCAATGTAGATGAGACAGCTTCTATTTCAAGATGCCATCTAGGACTTTCATAGCTACAGAGAAGTCAATGCCTGGCTGCAAAGGACAGGCTGATTCTTGTTAGGGGTTAATGCAGGTGGTGACTTAAAGTTGAAGCCAATGCTCATTTACCATCTGAAAATCCTAGGGCCTTAAGAATTATACCACTTACACTGCCTGTGCTCTATAAATCAAACAACAAAACTTGGATAGCACATGTTTACAACATAATTTACTAAATATTTTAAGCCCACTGTTGAGATCTACTGCTCAGGAAAAAAAAGATTCTTTTCAAAATATGACTGCTCATTGACCATACACCTGGTCACCCAAGGGCTCTGAGGGAGATGTACAAGATTAATGTTGTTTTCATGCTAACACAGCATCCATTCTGCAGCCCATGAATCAAAGAGTCATTTAGACTTTCAAGTCGTATTTACGAAATACATTTTGTAAGCTATAGCTGCCATGGATAGTAATTCCTCTGATGGACCTGGGCAAACGTGAAAACCTTCTGGAAAAGATATACCATTCCAGATGCCATTAAGAACATTTGTGATTCATGTCAAGAAACCAAAATATCAGCACGAACAGAAGTTTGGAAAAAGCTGATACCAGCCCTCAACGATGGCTTTGAGGGGGCCAAGGCTTCAGTGGAGGAAGTCACTGCAGATGTGGTGGGAATAGCAGCAAGAGAACTAGAATGAGAAGTGGGGCCCCAAGACGTGACGGACTTGCTGCCATCTCAGGATAAAACTGTACTGGATGAG
>NW_027826276.1:0-273 GCF_054177405.1 Leptonychotes weddellii | reverse complement strand
CATAAGATTAATCCGAACAGTTCTCCATGAGGTAAGTGAGTGCAGATCTGACAATAAGCATGATTGTCCCCAGTGCCTGGCTTCAGGAATTGCAAAAGGGAAAGGTGAAATGAGTTTCATGAAGCAGACATAAAGAGAGTTGTGTTCAGTTATAAAGCAACTGTGCGGTGCGTAGAGCAATTTATAAGTTAACAATGAAGGGAGATTGTGGATCAGCAGTTCTGTACGCAGAAGGTTGGCATTTTGAGACACCTTTCCAAGTACACATGTCAG
>NW_027826275.1:0-273 GCF_054177405.1 Leptonychotes weddellii | reverse complement strand
ATGTATAAATCTATAATAAATTATCTTTTCTTAAGTGACTTTTTTTTTTTACCACAATGCATATAAAAATTTTGAAAGATAAAAATTCCCAGGTAAAATTAAAAACCTAATTTGGTTAGGACCAGGCCGAGGTAATGAAAAGACGGTGACAAGCTGTTGGCTCTTTCACTAATGCAGTTCAAAGTGTGTATTTTGAAACAGGAGGGAGGGCTCACCATAGACTTCATGAGTCATTGGTCAGCTCTGTGCAGCATTTGTTGACTGATATGGACT
>NW_027826274.1:0-273 GCF_054177405.1 Leptonychotes weddellii | reverse complement strand
GATATGTTATCTACAATATCTTAGACTGGCATTCTAGGGCCTTCATGATCTGACTTCTAACTTGATATCCTCAGATCCCTTCTTACTCCACTCACATTAGCAATAGGTTTTCCCATCACCGTGTCTTTGCTTGTATTGTCTCTGCCTGGAATTCCCTCACCACTCCAACCCCCACCACCACCTCCATCACCCCCACCACCGCCACCTCTGTCACCATCCCCACCCCCACCACCACCTCCATCACCATCACCTCCATCACCGCCTCCGTCACCT
>NW_027826273.1:0-273 GCF_054177405.1 Leptonychotes weddellii | reverse complement strand
AATAAAGTAAGCTAGAGAAAAGAAAATATTGTTCAGAAAATCGTAAGAAAGAGAAAATACATTTATAGTACTCCACTGAAAAAATCCACATATAGGGGCGCCTGGATGGCTCAGTCGTTAAGCGTCTGCCTTCGGCTCAGGTCATGATCCCAGGGTCCTGGGATCGAGCCCCGCATCGGGCTCCCTGCTCCGCGAGAAGTCTGCTTCTCCTTCTCCCACTCCCCCTGCTTGTGTTCCCTCCCTCGCTGTGTCTGTCAACTAAATAAATAAAAT
>NW_027826272.1:0-273 GCF_054177405.1 Leptonychotes weddellii | reverse complement strand
ATCCAAGGAGGTTCACACCAGGACTCACAGAAATTAAAATAGCAAAAAGTACTTATAAAGAAACAACTTTAAAGGTGACAAGACGACAGAATGCGGTTATATACAAATAAACCCCATAAAGCTATCAGCTTATTTTTCACTAAAAACTTTGCAGGCCATAAGGGAGTGTCATGATATATACAAAATGCTGAAAGGAAAATATCTGCAGCCAAGAATATTCTATCCAGCAAGGCTGTCATTCAGAATAGGAGGAGAGATAAAGAGTTTCTCATA
>NW_027826271.1:0-273 GCF_054177405.1 Leptonychotes weddellii | reverse complement strand
CACTGCCTCTTCTGTGAAATAGGGGACTGACATTTGACTGACAGAGTGGCTTTGGATCAGAGGCAATTTCTGTGGGCTCTTCAACACAGTAAGCAGTGAACAATGGCAGCCACCACCATCGCCACCACCATCACCATCACCACCACCACCACCACCACCATCACCACCACCACCATCGTCACCACCACCATCACCACCATCACCACCACCACCGCCACCATCACCACCACCACCACCATCACCACCACCACCACCACCACCATCACCACCATC
>NW_027826270.1:0-273 GCF_054177405.1 Leptonychotes weddellii | reverse complement strand
CTCTCTCAAATAAATAAATAAAATCTTTAAAAAAAAAAATTATATGCTTGTGAAATTATCACTCAATCAAGATGCAGAACTTTTACTTTGCCCCAGAAAGCTCCCTTATGTACCTTTCCAGTCAACCCAGAGGCAATCAATACTACATTGTCTTGATTATTGTAGCTTTACAAAAAGTTGAAATCAACTAGTGTGAGTCCCCTAACACTGTTCTTCTTTTTCAGTGTTGGATTGACCATTCTACATCATTTATTTATATCTTCATAGACTCAA
>NW_027826269.1:0-273 GCF_054177405.1 Leptonychotes weddellii | reverse complement strand
AAAAAAATAAAATATAAGAACTCATTTTATACAGGATCTTTAAAACAAAAATTCTGTGAGCTGCCAGACTAGGAGAATGCTAATAGCATCACATTTTCAGAGTATTGTATTAGTAATTTAAGATGAAGATAACATTTTTTTTACATGATGTTAACGCCTGAAAGAGAAATAATAACAATTTAAAAATAAAAAAAAAATACCTCACCCTCAATCCAGTCATTGTTTTCTCTAGGGAGGGAACTCTCAGAGCTACTTTTTGCCAGCTTATGTTCC
>NW_027826268.1:0-273 GCF_054177405.1 Leptonychotes weddellii | reverse complement strand
ACGCCAATGCTGGACGGCTGCTCCCTTTCTCGGCAGGGGCTTTCCTGCATTAGAATTGCAGCATCTTGGCCGCACAGCAGCATTGCCTGTGGTCCTACTGGGATGCCATGTCATCTTGTTTGTGTTGCGTACTGCCTGTCCCCCAAACCAGCACGTGCGCCCCGCGGGGCCAGGGCCTTCGCTCCTTCACCAGAATAGCGCCTGGCATAGCGTGGCACCAAGACATGTTTCGCTCAATCTTGAGTGCCCCACAGCCCCTCCGGGCCGAGAGCC
>NW_027826267.1:0-273 GCF_054177405.1 Leptonychotes weddellii | reverse complement strand
GTGCAAGAGGCTTCCTTTTTCTTCACATCCTCACCAACACATTTTGTTTCTTGTGTTTTTGATTTTAGCCATCTTGACAGGTGTGGGGTGATATCTCATTGTCGTTTTGACTTGCATTTCCCTAATGGCAAGTGATGATGAGCATCTTTTCATGTGTCTGTTGGCCATCTGTACGTCTTCTTTGGAGAAATGTCTGTTCGTGTCTTCTGCCCATTTTTTAATTGGGTTATTTGTCTTTTGGGTGCTGAGTTTTCTAAGTTATTTATATATTTT
>NW_027826266.1:0-273 GCF_054177405.1 Leptonychotes weddellii | reverse complement strand
GGAACACTACATCAAAAACTAATGATGTAATGTATGGTGATTAACATAACATAATAAAAAAAGAAAAAAAAAGAAAAAAAAAACTGCAACTTTCCCTTATGGAGTTTCAACTGTACTTCTTGGAGATATATTTTAGTTCGATTTTGGTTCTAGACTCAATCATTATCCTTTTCTGTTTCTGAAACAATAACATACCAATGAAAATGAAACTAATTCATTTTGCATAAGGAATAACTTTTCACACCTTATTTTAATTTGAAACCCATCCTTGCA
>NW_027826265.1:0-273 GCF_054177405.1 Leptonychotes weddellii | reverse complement strand
AAATAAATGATTACCACAATAGGTTCAGCTAACATCCATCTTCTCATATGGATAAAATAAAAAGAAAAGGAAATTTTTTCTCCTTTTGATGAGAACTCTCAGAATTTACTCTCTTGCCATTTGCAATGATGTGGATGGAACTGGAGGGTATTATGCTGAGTGAAATAACTCAATCAGAGAAAGACATGTGTCATATGACCTCACTGATATGAGGAATTCTTAATCTCAGGAAACAAACTGAGGGTTGCTGGAGTGGTGGGGGGGTGGGAGGGA
>NW_027826264.1:0-273 GCF_054177405.1 Leptonychotes weddellii | reverse complement strand
ACGAGAGAAGGGAAAAAATTCACATGGTTCACGCCAAGTAGGAACAGAAGAATTGATATTTTAGGTCAGCCACATCCCCAAAGAGCAGTGAGTTCTCCTAATAATGAGAGAGAAACTGGTTTTAGGATACAAAGGAGCTCCACTGCCAAGAGACATCTGCCACCAGGGCCCAAAGCTAACCAATCGGAAGCACAGGTGACGCTGTTTCCCCTAAGGTCTCCTGGCAGACATTGCTAACAGATACCAGAGTTCTCCACGGAGCCCCAAGCAGCC
>NW_027826263.1:0-273 GCF_054177405.1 Leptonychotes weddellii | reverse complement strand
GCAGAACCATCCTCTTTTTATTTTATTTTATTTTTATTTATTTATTTATTTTATTTTTTATTTATTTAAAAAAATTTTTTTATTCTTATGTTAATCCCCATACATTACATCATTAGTTTTAGATGTAGTGTTCCATGATTCATTGTTTGTGCATAACACCCAGTGCTCCATGCAGAATGTGCCCTCTTTAATACCCATCCCCAGGCTAACCCATCCTCCCACCCCCCTCCCCTCTAGAACCCTCAGTTTGTTTTTCAGAGTCCATCGTCTCTC
>NW_027826262.1:0-273 GCF_054177405.1 Leptonychotes weddellii | reverse complement strand
TGAATCATGGAACACTTCATCTAGAACTAATGATGTAATGTATGGGGATTAACATAAGAATAAAAAATAAAAGAAAAAAAAAAAAAGAAGAAGGGTTATATTTCCCACCCCTCAACCCAAAGGGGTGTCATCTGGAGTCTTCTGGCCATTCTCTCTGGCCGCAGTCCTGGGCTTCATTCTCTCTCCCTTCCTTCTTCCTTCATAGAGTAGAGCCAAATCATTTTTATGCCCCTTGGAAACAAAATGGTCTCATTATTTTACTTACTTCATCTA
>NW_027826261.1:0-273 GCF_054177405.1 Leptonychotes weddellii | reverse complement strand
CTGTTTTCCCCTCCTTTTTGGTGGCTCTTCCCCTCACTATTATGGTACAATGGGAAGTGTGCTGAACTTGGGTCAGGAGACTTGTATTCAGTTCCTAGGTCTAATCAAATTGTATGGTCTTGGCCTGTTCTACTTCTCTACACAAAATGTGGTTAATTTTAACTGCCCTTCTTATCTTTTTTTTTTCTTTTTTTATTTTTATTCTTATGTTAATCCCCACACATTACATCATTAGTTTTAGATGAAGTGTTCCATGATTCATTGTTTGTGCAT
>NW_027826260.1:0-273 GCF_054177405.1 Leptonychotes weddellii | reverse complement strand
CTGGGGAACGTTCTTCAGAGAAAGAGGGCTTGTGAGGGGGGTGGCCTGAGTTCCTCTTCCGGGGAGGGGGGCTTTGAGGACCCTCTGGTTAAGGACGGCGCTGGCCAGGTCACAGCATGGCCAGGTAGGAGCGCTGGCGGCCTGGGAAAGGAAGCAACGTGACGACTATAAATCCCGAGTCACATGCCGTTAACACCAATTTAAAAGGCGTCTTCCAGGAGGGCAGCTGTGCGGCACGACTGAGGGAACAGCTGTAAAAAAAGAACCCATGAG
>NW_027826259.1:0-273 GCF_054177405.1 Leptonychotes weddellii | reverse complement strand
TTTGTCTTTGGGTTTTTCTTATCTATAAATTGCCTCTGCATGTTCCTTGTTCACTTTTCTAATTAGAGTCTTACCATTTCCTTGTTTGATAACCTGGAAAATTTTAGATTTTATCCATTATTGTTTTTTTTTTAAATTAGAAATGCAAGTATCTTCTCTTAATCTTATACTTAAGTTGTTCTTTTTTGCTTCACTAAGATTTAATTTTGGTGTTATCTTTATAATTTCTACTCATAGTTTTACTTAAAAGGATACTTTCTCTTGTGGTTATCT
>NW_027826258.1:0-273 GCF_054177405.1 Leptonychotes weddellii | reverse complement strand
TTCAAGGGTACAGGACTGTGATTCATCAGTCTTACATAATACACAGTACTCACCACAACACATACCCTCCCCAGTGTCCATCACCCAGCCACCACAGCCCTCCCACCCCCCTCCACTCCAGGAACCCTCAGTCTGTTTCCTGAGATTGAGAGTCTCTTGTGGTTTGTCTCCCTGTCTGGTTTCTTTTGTTTCATTTTTTTCCTCTCTTCCCCTATGATCCTCTGCCTTGTTTCTCAAATTCCACATAACAATGAGATCATATGATAATTGTCT
>NW_027826257.1:0-273 GCF_054177405.1 Leptonychotes weddellii | reverse complement strand
ACCTTCCAGTTCCATCCACGTCATTGCAAATGGCAAGATCTCATTCCTTTTGATGGCTGCATAATATTCCATTGTATATATATACCACATCTTCTTTATCCAGTCATCAGACAAGGTGAAGTTTTAATTTAACTGGTCAGTTTCAGATTTGCTTCCACACAAAATGATTTTTATGCTTCTTGTATGGTCCCTTCCATCTCCTATAGAGGATGTTAGTTAGCAATCAAATGCTTAAGAAATATGTAGCCCAAGGTGGGGCAGAAAAAACATATC
>NW_027826256.1:0-2479 GCF_054177405.1 Leptonychotes weddellii | reverse complement strand
GGGGGGGGATGGGGTAACTGGGTGATGGACATTAAGGAGGGCACGTGATGTAATGAGCACTGGGTGTTATATGCAACTGATGAATAACTGAACTCTACATCTGCAGCTAATGATATACTATTTGTTGGCTAATTGAATTTAAATTAAAAAAAGAGGCTCAAGAGAGAAGCAGTGGATTGGGATAATATCTTTGTAAACAATACTAGGCTCTAGAACATATAAGGAACTCTCAAAACACCAGTTTAAAAACAGTAACATCAATCCAAGTAGAAAATGGGCAAAAGATACAAAGAGACATTTCATTGAGGCAATATACTGGTGGCAAATACACACATGAAAGATGTTTAATTTCATTAGCCATTAGAGAAATTCAAATTGAATCACAATAATATATCACTACATATCTATCAAAAACACTAAAATGAAAAACAGTGACAGCACCAAATGATGGCAAGGACGCAGAGAAACTAACACTCATACATTTCTGTTGTGATGTAAAGTGATACATCTACTCTGGAAACTAGTCTACAGTTTCTTAAAAAACTAAACATACAGGCGCCTGGGTGGCTCAGTTGGTTAAGCGACTGCCTTCGGTTCAGGTCGTGATCCTGGAGTCCCAGGATCGAGTCCCGCATCGGGCTCCCTGCTCAGCAGGGAGTCTGCTTCTCCCTCTGACCCTCCCCTCTCTCATGCTCTCTCTTCCATTCTCTCTCTCAAATAAGTAAAAAATAAAATCTTAAAAAAAAAAAAACTAAACATGCTTGGGCATCTGGGGGTGGCTGTTAGTTAAGCGTGGGTGGGACTCTTGATTTCGGCTCAGGTCATGATCTCAGGGATGTGACATTGAACCCCTCATCAGGCTCTGCACTGGACATGGAGCCTGCTTGAGATTATCTCTTTCCCAGGGCCCCTGGGTGGTTCAGTTGGTTAAGCGACTGCCTTCGGCTCAAGTCATGATCCCGGAGTCCTGGGATCGAGTCCCACATTGGGCTCCTGGCTCAGCAGGGAGCCTGCTTCTCCCTCTGACCCTCTCCCCTCTCATGCTGTTTCTCTCTCACTCGCTCTCTAATAAATAAATAAATCTAAAAAAAAAAAAAGCTTATCTCTTTCCCTTTCCCTCTGCCCCTCCCCTTCGTCTCCCCCTAAAAATACAAAACAAAACAAAAAACAACAAAAACCCTAAACATGCAATTAATATATGACTCAGTAATCGCATTTCTGTGCTTTTATCCTCAAGAAATGAAAACTTATATATACATATTTATAGCAGCTTTATTCATAGTAGCCTAAAGTGGAATCAACACAGATGTCCTTCAACTGGTGCATGTTTAAACAAACAGAGGAACATCCATAGCATGGAATACTGTTCAGCAATAAAAAACAAAAGTCGGAACTATTGATACAGACAACAACCTCGATGAACCTCCAGAGAATGATGTTCAGTGAAAAAAGCCAATTCCTAATGATTCCAGTTATATTGCACTTCTGAAATGACAAATTATAGAAATGGAGAACAGACGGTGGTTGCCAAGACTTAAGGGAAGGATAAGAGCAGGAGCGAAATGGGTTTACCTATAAAAGAGCAACATGAGGATCCTTGTGATGAAGTTATTCTATGTCCTGCCTGGGACCATGTCAACACCCTGTTAGTGATTAGCGTACTATAGTTTGTAACATGTTACCATTGTGGGAAACTGGGCAAAGGGTACATGGAATATTTATGAAGTATTTCTTACAACTATCAGATAGGTTTTAGTTTAGTACTCTTATTTTTCATGAGCATAATCATATATGAAAATATTTCTGCATATATCTTTAAATATGTATTATTCATTTCTCTCATGTTGTATTGTATTGACAAAAACTGCCAAAGCAATATGAAATAATGGGTACAAAGAATATTTTTGACATCTTCCATTTTAATAAGAATGTATCTAGTATTTCCCCATTTGGTATATGCATTTATTTTTAAATATTTTTAAATAGGTATAGATTCCATAAGCCCTTACCTGCAATTCCAAAATCCAAGAAGCTTTGGAAATTGAGCCATTTCACTTTCTGGAGCACTGAGCTTTGTTCCTATCATGGGATCAGTTGAGGCTTATGAATAACACATTGATCCAGACAATGATAACTGCCCAATCATACTTATTTTGTATTGGTTATTTAAAATCTGAGAACTGTTTCCTCCCAAATCAAAGATTCTTCTCTTTTATCTTTACTATTCCCACTAATAATTTCTCTCCAGTCTCAACAGACTCAAATTTAACAAATATTTCTTAAACTCTAGCTAACTTTATTGAAAAATACCACACTCCTGGTATTTTTCTAAAAAACTCCCATCCAGAGCTAGAGGGTATTATGCTAAGTGAAATAAGTCAATCAGAGAAAGACAATTACCATATGATCTCACTGATATGTGGAATTTGAGAAACAAGGCAGAGGATCATAGGGGAAGGGAGGGAAAAATGAAACAAGA
>NW_027826255.1:0-273 GCF_054177405.1 Leptonychotes weddellii | reverse complement strand
AAACAATGAATCATGGAACACTTCATCTAAAACTAATGATGTAATGTATGGGGATTAACATAAGAATAAAAAAAATATATAATTTAAAGCTAAAGTCAAAATCGGCAGACTTCTCATAGCTTCATCTGCAGGGTAGGTTTCTTACTAGTTCACCTCTGGAGAGTCATGTCTAGATGATTCTAATTATATTGAGGGATCTCCACACATATCTCCCCACAAGGCATGGATCCCAGGTTGATCTCTAATCCCCCATGGAAACCCAAGCTCTAGGCT
>NW_027826254.1:0-273 GCF_054177405.1 Leptonychotes weddellii | reverse complement strand
GGTAATGCATGTGACTCTTGATTTGTGGGTCATGAGTTCAAGCCCCATGTTGGGCATAGAGATTACTTTAAAAGAAAAAAAAAAAAGAAAGAAAATTCCCTAATACATGGAAAATCCTCCTTGCTGGGTTTTTTTGGTTTTTGGATTTTTGTTTTGTTTTGTTTTGTTTTGTTTTGTTTTTTTGCCATCTTTAGGGACTGAACTATTTCCCTAAATAACTCAACATGTAATTACCTTTACAAGATTCCAAAATAACGTCTAATACAGCATCAT
>NW_027826253.1:0-273 GCF_054177405.1 Leptonychotes weddellii | reverse complement strand
TTGAATGTGACACCTCCACTTGCAGGTACTTCAAATTCAACATGTTAATATTAATCTCTTTATTTTCTCCTCTCAAACTTGTGCTCTCTTTAGTCACTACTGTGGCAATTGGCACTACTGGGCGCAGCTGCTTACGTTAGAATCCTAGGAGTCATTTTTACCCGCCCCCCTTTCTTTATACAATATTTCTACTTACTACGTCATTAAGTCTTTTTAAATTTTACACTCTAAAAGCCCGTTGGTCTTCCTTCCTTTACTCTCAAGAGACTGAAA
>NW_027826252.1:0-273 GCF_054177405.1 Leptonychotes weddellii | reverse complement strand
TCTTTATAGTAAACGAGTAATCTAGATCTTTGAAGTCAGTTCTGAGTCATACTATTTAAATTTTATTTGCGCTATCTCAGAAGTGTACTGGAAGATACTGGAAATGCAGAAGTAGCAGCTTGTGCTGTAAGACAAATAACCAGCGTTTTTGATCCACATCTCAATTTTATTACTTTGGAATGTGATATGCTTGCATTATGTAATCAAAATGAGATGTTTCATATGGCAGAGTTAACAGTCCAGATATCACACAAACATGGGAACTTGTGGACA
>NW_027826251.1:0-273 GCF_054177405.1 Leptonychotes weddellii | reverse complement strand
TTTTTTTTTAAAGATTTTATTTATTTATTTGAGAGAGAGAGAATGAGAGACAGAGAGCATGAGAGGGAGGAGGGTCAGAGGGAGAAGCAGACTCCCTGCCGAGCAGGGAGCCCGATGCGGGACTCGATCCCGGGACTCCAGGATCATGACCTGAGCCGAAGGCAGTCGCTTAACCAACTGAGCCACCCAGGCGCCCTGTTCATTTTACTCTTGACAGTGGTGCTTTTTCACTCGAGTCAGCATGGCTGAAATCTTGGAGTGGCACAAGCATGG
>NW_027826250.1:0-273 GCF_054177405.1 Leptonychotes weddellii | reverse complement strand
AGCCGCTTAACGACTGAGCCACCCAGGCGCCCTCCTTTTAAGTTTTAGTTGTATGAGGTAATCATTTTTTTTTCCCCCAGAGTACATAGGATATCACAGCTCTACAGATTTTTAAAGATGGGAATTTGAAAAATGGTTTTTGTTAAAAAGCAATTTTCCTTAGTAAAATGACAACCACTGTTTTCACAGGCCCACACATCACAAGTAGGACAATATGATAGAAGACTGATGTATGATAGCTACACAACAGTCAGCAAAAGGGATAATCTTCAC
>NW_027826249.1:0-273 GCF_054177405.1 Leptonychotes weddellii | reverse complement strand
TAGGATATAAGAACATGGTAAAAAAAAAAAAAAATACCAAAAGATGCCTACACAGCTGGTTTGGAAAGATACTTGTCCGAATTAGAACAGGAAGTCAGTAAGCTAGGAGCAAAAATATCCTCAAGAGAAGGTACAATGAATTCCACTCAACAGTTACCCAATATGGAAATCTGTACTTTAACAAAAAAAAAAAAAAAAAAAAAAGAGAGAGAGAGAGAGAACACTTAACTTTGCCCAATGTTAACCAAACTAAACTAAGCAGCATAGTTTTGA
>NW_027826248.1:0-273 GCF_054177405.1 Leptonychotes weddellii | reverse complement strand
ATGTATAAATCTATAATAAATTATCTTTTCTTAAGTGACTTTTTTTTTTTACCACAATGCATATAAAAATTTTTAAAGATAAAAATTCCCAGGTAAAATTAAAAACCTAATTTGGTTAGGACCAGGCCGAGGTAATGAAAAGACGGTGACAAGCTGTTGGCTCTTTCACTAATGCAGTTCAAAGTGTGTATTTTGAAACTGAGGAGGGAGGGCTCACCATAGACTTCATGAGTCATTGGTCAGCTCTGTGCAGCATTTGTTGACTGATATGGA
>NW_027826247.1:0-273 GCF_054177405.1 Leptonychotes weddellii | reverse complement strand
TAGAGTAGAGCAAAATGGTTAGGGTAGAACAGTGCCAGGTGGGAGAGGGCTCTGAAGTTAGATGGCTTGGATTCGAGTCCTGGCTTAGTCACTGGTGACCTTGGCTGAGTTATTTAATCTCTCAGTGTCTCAGCTTGCTCATAGATGTAATGGGGTTAATAATAGTACTTCAGGGCGCCTGGGTGGCTCAGTCGTTAAGCGTCTGCCTTCGGCTCAGGTCATGGTCCCAGGGTCCTGGGATCGAGTCCCACATCGGGCTCCCTGCTCCATGGG
>NW_027826246.1:0-273 GCF_054177405.1 Leptonychotes weddellii | reverse complement strand
AAACTTCAGAGGTCTGGTTTATTTGTTTATTTTTTTTATTTTTTAAAGATTTATTTATTTTATTTATTTATTTATTTTTTTAAAGATTTTATTTATTTATTTGAGACAGAGAGAATGAGAGAGAGAGAGCACATGAGAGGGGGGAGGGTCAGAGGGAGAAGCAGGCTCCCTGCCGAGCAGGGAGCCTGATGCGGGACTCCATCCAGGGACTCCAGGATCATGACCTGAGCCGAAAGCAGTCGCTTAACCAACTGAGCCACCCAGGCGCCCCAG